>NC_142895.1:5450000-5600000 GCF_054131105.1 Drosophila navojoa | reverse complement strand
TACAAAATATATATATATCTACAACTATATGTATTACTTGAGCAAAAGTGAAATGATGAAGAAATAAAAAATAAAATAAAAACGAAATTTTCAAAATGAGAATTTTAATTAAAAATGTGCTAAACTGACGGACACGCGGTGCGCGACGAAAGTCAAAATAGTTAAGGCTGCTAAACGAAAGCAAAAGTGAGAATTTCTGAAGCACAAAACTGTGGAAAACGAGTGGAAAAGGCAAGGCTATAAAAACTAAAGCCTAGAGCTAAACCAAGTCGTATCTAAATGCGAAACGAAACTCAAAAGTTGCCTAGGGAAAGTTGAACGAAAACTTGAATTGGCGTCAAGCTATCGTGTATAGCCACTTACAGGGTATTAGGCATACAAATTTATGCATATAGTTGGGGTAGTGCATATCATCTATGATGTAAATTAAGATAGGAATTGATTGGAGAAACTGTTAACCGAAATCTTATATTTTATTCAATTTACAGGGTATTTGAAACACATATAGAACTATATAGTAGCGTATACATATATATTATAGCCAGTTGCAAAAGTTTTGTGATAAAATTGAACATTGAAAGGTCGAAAAATTATATTTTAGTAATTTACAGGGTATCCCTGGAACGTAAACATGTTATATACATTATTCTATATCATTTACATATATATAAAAGGTTTATTGTTAATGTATGACTCATTCGTTGTCAAAAATTATTTCGAAAAATTATATTTTAGTTATTTACAGGGTATCCCTGGAGCGTAAATACTTTATATACATTTTCTATATCATTTATTTATATAAATAAGGTTTATTGTTAAAGTATGACTCAGTCGTTGTAAAAAATTATTTCGAAAAATTATATTTTAGTTATTTACAGGGTATCCTTGGAACGTAAACATGTTATATTCATTATCCTATATCATTTATGTATATATAAGGTTTATTGTTAAAGTATGACTCAGTCGTTGTCAAAAATTATTTCGAAAAATTATATTTTAATTATTTATAGGGTATCCCTGAAACGTAAATACTTTATGTACATTATTCTCTATCATTTATATTTATATAAATAAAATTTATTGTTAAAGCGTAACTCAGTCGTTGTCAAAAATTATAGTTTTCAAAATTACAGGGTATCTAAATAAATATAAAAAATATATATATTAAATAATATATATTTGTAAGCACTACAAATGAATTAGGAAAGACCTACAATAGCTATAAAAGTCGAAACACAACAATTTCGCTATTTACAGGGTATGCGTAAGGCTATGCAAATATATACGCGCATCTATCCCATAGCTCACTAACTAGTAAAATAGTGTGTTCTAGAATCAACAAGAATTGCGACTAAATGCGCGCAAATTAGCATAAAAGTAGAAATAAATTAAATAAATAAACGCGCAATATGAATGAGCATAAACAAAAAGTAAATAATCAACAGCAAAAGCAACGGCAACAAGTGAGACATGTTTTCCTCTCTCTCTCTCTCATTCTCTATTTCGTTCGGCTTCTTGTTGGCTTTGCCAGTGCTATCAATAATCAAAATCATATGATGATGATAATACCGAGCGAAATTGTGTAACAAAATGCCAAAATCAAAGAAAAACGAACGAAAACGAAAACAAAACAAATTAAATGAAATAGACTAAAGCCATAAATTATTGTATAACAAAGACGCGAGATGGGCAGAAGATGGCGCTAAAGAAGAGAGAAAGATAGTGAGAAGTCAAGGTAAATCGAAAAAGCGAAGCTCTGCAGCTCGCCGATTATAATCAAGGAAAGTTGGAAAAGTAAAGCCAATCGAAACTATTTGAAATATGCAACGTAGCATCCCTTAAGTGTTGTAAAGTTACCCGAAAAACTAAGCAGTGTGGCATCCTCGCTAGTCAATCCCCACAGGATGGCAACACCAAGACTAGAGCAAGAGTTCGAGAAGAACATTGATAGGGACCAGACGTATACGTGATATGAAGTCTTACATTTGAGGCTAACTAAAGTTGTCCAAGCCAGAGTCAATCCTATTCTATAGATAGTATAAGCATCGACTTCAACTCACTTCAGCTTTAGACAACTTCAAATAGCTCTGATTACAAAGCTCATTACTAGCCTATCAATTACATTCGACACACGATCATCATATACACAATAACTGTTACATATGTATCTCTCTTATATAAGAGATCTCTATCATAACTTGTTTAGCTTGGCCAAAGGAGAAGCCAAAAGTTGGCTTATATCATCTATTGAAATTGTATTGGACTGTGGGGCATATGGGTTTTGTGAAAGAGTATGTAACGGAAGGCGTGGCAATCTATATACATATAATATATATCTATTCCATTGAAACTAAGATTCTACGATATATGGGTTTTTTTGTGTAAGTATGTTAGAGATGTTATGTATAGAGATATTATGTATATGAATTATATAGAGTATATCTATTATAGAGTATATATCTATTCTTAGTCAGACTGATGAGCTGAGTGGATCTACTTCATGGTGGACATCCGTTCGTCTGTCTGTCTCTCTATCTGTTCGTATTAACCCCATGAGCTATTGTGACAAGATATGTAGATATGGTATATGATATATGACAAAACTATTTATCCATGATGATCCAATATGCCCATATCCCATTATCCGTCCGTATATAGCTGTGTCTTTAACCAAAAAAAGCCAAAAGCTAGGCACTTGATATCTGCGCCAAATGCAGTAAAAGTTTATCACTTGTATATCGATATACCGCGCATTTTGTAATCGATCTCATTTAAGTAATAACAAATTTAGGCAAATTTCTAACCCTTACAGAGAATTAGAGTCGTAAGATCTCGTATTTTTAAATTGCTAACAAATAAATCTCGATAAAAATCGATAATAATCGATAACTTGCTTATGAGCGTCTAGATATCAGGCACAAATAAACAGATACGTACATATATGAGCGATATCAGCATTGCCAGCTCAATTACACAAGCCGAATATTTCAGGTAAACAACAGTGCGTATTATTAATATGAGTATACACAGACATTTGCTTATATATACCATATATAGAAGCATATACATACATACATATATGTTTGTATATATGTATATTTATATATCTGCTCACATTTCCCTGTCTATTGCTTTACGACAATTGAAATCGACTGAAAATTGATGCGTTTTATTGTTGTTGTTGCTGCTGTAGCTGTCGTCGCATCGTATTCTCAAGCGCCTCTAATTACACAGAGTCAACTTAATCTCTGGCGTCGCCGAATAGCAACTATATTATTTAGATTAAGACGGCGGCAAAAACAAACACAGCAAATAAAAACAAATGGAAACAAAATAAACAGTTTATAAAACGTCTCGTATCACTCGATCATTATGATCATCATCATCATCATCATCATCATCATGATCGTTTGGTTGGGCCAAATCGCAGTAGTACGTAATGCGCATCTGTTTAAACTAACTAAAAAAAAACACAAAAAACTTCCACCTTAAAAGCGACGACAACTATAATTAGAGATAGTTAGAGCAGTTGACAGAGCGTTCAGCATGCAACTTTCTGGCTAAAGATGCGACGAAATCGCACGAAATCGAGCATAACTGACTGCATAATGCCCGCTCGTGTTTGGGTTTGGGCATAGATCTAATGCTTGCAGCTCACTAGCTTCAATAGGGTCTCACATAGAGCCACACTTGGAGAAACTTCACGTTAACATCAGCTTTAAGTAAAAGAGAGTAGACCTTAACAGGCTGTTAAGTGACATGTAGTCTATTGATTCTCATGTTAACAGTCATGCCAACAGCATGTTAGCTAAAATTTGAACAGCACTGTCAGCCATGACAGAAGTCAACTTTAACAGGCTGTTAAGTAACATATATTCTATACATTTCTGGTGTTAACATACACTTTCACAGGCAGTTAAATTTCAGTTGCCTCGAAATTAATCTTAGAGAATAATAAATGTAAAAAATCCTTCCCTACGTTGTTAAACAACATGGATGCTTTTGATTTTCAGCATTAACAGCCACTTTGACAAGCAGTTAAAGTTGTCAACTGCTCGCTGACTGTGAATACTCAAACTTTAGCCAATTGCTGAGAGTTAAGCTAACATTTCTCAAGCCACTCAGCATGTTAAATATTTAACAGAGAATAGCTTTGGCTCTCTAAGCTCTTCATGTTAACTTTAACAGCCAGTTATCGAGCACATCAACTCGATTCACTTGGGTGGCAGCTACTTTTGGCAGCCACTGTCAGCAGCGCTGAACTCAATTTGCGAGTGGCCAAAGGCGGCGGCAACAACAAACAGACGAAAGTCAACAGAAATAGCTAAGCAGGCAGCGCAGCGAACTAAAACTAAATAAATAACGGCAAATAAATAATCAAATAGCAGCGAAATGCAAATAAAATAAAATATATACAAATTGAAATAGAATCGAGAAAACTTAAAATAAAACCGAAAATCAACAGAAAATGAAGAACAAAAAAAAAAAAAAAAAAACAAAAATATGTTAACTTAGTCTAGCTAAATGTGTGTGTGTGTGTGTGTGTGTGTGTTTGTCTAGTTAGCTTCTGCAGTCGCTGCTCATATTTGCATTCACAGACTCTCTCACACACACACACACACACACATGCACTGGCACCTATTTATTATGGAATAGAAGCATGAAAGAAAGAGACAGATTGAAAAAAAAAAAAAAAAAAAAAACAATAGACCTTTCTCAACCGAAAAGAAAGTAAGTCAGCCGCCAAACGCTGCGCTGTGCTAATTTCCAATTAGTTTTTTGCTTTTTTTTTCGGCATTTTATTTTGTTTTTTTTTTTTTTGCCTTTTGGCGACAGTTCGAATTGGATTTTTTTTCTGGTTGGGAATGAAAGTTGTTCGAATTATGTAAACATCGTGTTTTTTGATCGTAACTAAAAAAAAAACCTGAATGAAAATATATTTTTTGCTGATTTTTTATATTGACTTTTTTGGGGATTGCCTAACTAGCTTTAACAGTTAGACGAAGGGAGAGTCAAAGAAGTCGTTGGCCAAGAATAAAGTTAGATTAAAGAGAATTTTGCAGTTTTTATGAGATGGAAGGAGATTCAGGAAGAAGAGACGGAAGTTGATGAGAAAAAGGGAAAATAAGTAAGATATATGTATGAATATTATATATATTATAATATATAAGTTAAGACTTTCGACAATCTAAGGAAACTGGAGAGTCCAGTCAGTATATCTACATAGACATTCAAGGGGAAAACCTTCTACTCGTTAGGTTTTCCCCTTGAATTTCTGGACTCTCCAGCCTCCTTAGATTGTCGAAAGTCTTAACTTATATATTATATATAATATTCATACATATATCTTACTTAATTTCCCCTTTTCTCTTCAACTTCCGACAGATTTAGTTCAGTTTATATTCGGACTAGAGAGAGTTTAGACCTATTGCTCCAAATTATATAAAATATATTATTTCATTGAACACAAAGTTGTTATCTATTCACAAGAACCTAACACAGCGTCCCCAATCACTAGTACTCTAGTGTGGGAGCGCTTAACTTATATCATATCAGACTTCCGCTCGTCCCCTCCTATCTACGCCCACCGCTTCAAGAAGTGAACAGAAGATAGAGACTTATATCTCTTCTATTCAGTTCTTGAAGAGAAGCGGGAGGAGACGCAAGAAAACTAGATGAGAATTTGTACATAGCGTCTTCTCTTGACTACTTACAAGTACACCTATATATATATTTATAGATGAGAAAATACAATAGAATATAATCTTCTTTTCTCCCATTATCAAATATATAAAAAGATAAGAGAAGTATCATATGTATATTCTCATTATAATATATGTATCTCTTCTCTGTATATTTCTAATTATATAGTATATTCGAATATTGTATGCCTAATTTGTTCAACGTCGTTATCATTCGAGATACTGCACGAAATTGTGATTCGGAACAGAAATACAAAACGACGAGGGATAGGTCAGGCCCGGCATGCCAACAGTAGCAGATCTACATACATACATACACACATATATAAGTATATATATATACACTTATAGTTACATATGATATATATAATATAGCAGTAGTATATATATATAGGTATATATAATATATTTACTTTCTGAAACACTTAGATGGGGAATTTTACGTAATTACTTGAAGCTCTCGCTCTTTGCTGCTAAACACGTTTTCAACTTGTAGTTTGGGGCTATTTTATATAAGCAATACGAGTATATCTACATAGATCTACTATAAGCCGCACACGTCACATTCTATGGGAAAGACCCACTTTGCAAAGTTGAAGAAGCAGAAATATTTGCATTACGAATTGCAGCTGTTAAAACTCGCTGGCTGAAAAGCCTGCTAAATTCTTTTATCTTCTTCTTCTTCTTTCTGTTTAAGTATTATTTGCTTGGCAATTGTTGGAATTATGTGTCACAGTGCGATCTATGATCTATGCTATTTAGGTATGTGGGTTAATTCACTCAAATAGATATAGTTTAAGCCAACATATTTGTTTGCTTTCAATTGGGACGCCGAGCTGCTTAGAGCAGTTAACATTATCATGTTAAGCCAAAGATGTTAAGTGAATAGTGCAGTGCGAATGCAAATGCAGAACTAATGTTAATTAACATGGAGTGTTATTAGTGCTTGTGCGTGAGTCTAATAGAAATAAATAAATATCATTAGGTATATAATATGACTCTCTTTAGACAAGTTAACATTGGAATGTTTACAGATATTTATAAATTCAACAACAGAAGCTCAATTCAGTCTGGTCTCGGCTCCCATGTGCCGTCTAGTACCACTCGGATTGCATAAAGTTTTGCTCATTGCCTGTCTCACGATACGAAATCTATCAAAATATACACACCTAGGCAGAGTATACATTCTGGAGTCTATACACACATTGCTCTGTTGCTATAACACCGCCATATCCATATCGTGTGTCATGTTGAACTAAAAATGTTAAGTGCAGGACAATTGGTAATGCTAATGCAAAGTAATTGAAATTTCCCAATATAATTGCGTTTCTTATTGGACAACTGTTAGTTAACATTGGTGCATTGCAGACAATTCTATTTAATTTTTCGTTACTTTTGTTGAACAATTTTTATTGGACAACTGTTAGTTAACATTGGCGCATTGCAGCCAGTTCTATTCAACTTTTATTTTCTTTTGATCGATTCTTATTGGACAACTGTTAGTTAACATTGGTGCACTGCAGCCAGTTCCATTCAACTTTTATTTTCGTTTGTTAAACGATTCTTATTGGACAACTGTTAGTTAACATTGGTGCACTGCAGCCAGTTCTATTCAACTTTCCATTACTTTTGTTAAAGGATTCTTATTGGACAACTGTTAGTTAACATAGGTGCACTGCAGCCAGTTCTATTCAACTTTCCATTACTTTTGTTAAAGGATTCTTATTGGACAACTGTTAGTTAACATTGGTGCGCTGCAGCCAGTTCTATTCAACTTTTATTTTCTTTTGATCGATTCTTATTGGACAACTGTTAGTTAACATTGGTGCATTGCAGCCGATTCTATTCAACTTTTATTTTCGTTTGTTTAACAATTCTTATTGGACAAATGTTAGTTAACATTGGTGCACTGCAGCCAGTTCCATTCAACTTTCCGTTACTTTTGTTGAACGATTCTTTTGTGTCAGCCAGCAGTGCTCGGATTACTCATCGTCTGGCCTACAGAATGAAATCTGAATACACACACACACACACACACACACACACACACACACACACATCACATCACATCACATCACATCTATAGTATATAGTTTAGAGTACACATTCTTGCCAATCGAGTCACTTCGATTGTAAGGGCTAAATCAATAGAATGAGAAACGCTGCACTTACGTTTGCCTTTGGCCAGGCCGCTGGCCACCTGCAGGAATCCGTAGATGGCAATGATAACGCAGGGCAACGCTATCACGCCGAAGGACACGTAATCCATGTGCTCAAAGTAGTTTGTGATTTGCTCCATTGCGTTTCTGTTTGTTGTTGTTGGTTTAAATGGTATTAACTTGTTTTTTTTTTTTTTTTTTTTTTTGCTTTATTTATTGTTGGCACTACTCACTGCACACTTAGCACATAAAATAAAATAAAAATAATTTCTAACGAAAATTATATAAACAATTTT
Organism: Drosophila navojoa; assembly: GCF_054131105.1. Taxonomy (NCBI): domain Eukaryota; kingdom Metazoa; phylum Arthropoda; class Insecta; order Diptera; family Drosophilidae; genus Drosophila; species Drosophila navojoa. The sequence continues at coordinate 5,591,843 of NC_142895.1, read as the reverse complement.
TCTCGCTCTTTTTCTCTTAACTGAGCGCAGGCGCGCGCGCTTTTCTTTATTTTTCGCTTATTTTTCTTATTTTTGTTTTGCTTTAGATTTGATTGAATATTTCCTTTTTTGACTTTTACGATTTCAAATTCAATTTCCAACTCGACTCCCGCTGCATGCTATCCAATTGGATTCTTGGCAAATTTCGTTATTCACGTTTCGTAAGAGTTTTGCTGCGCTGCCGCTGCTGCTGCGTTTTCTTACTCTTATTTTTTGCTTCTGTATTTGATTTTGTTTTCTCTTCTTTTTTGTTGTTTTTTATTTATTTATTTTTTTTTTTTTTGATTTGCCTTTTGTCAAACGTTTTTTGCCTGCGTTTTTTTGTCGTTGCTGTTGTTACTGTTGTTGTTGTTGCTCTTCTTTGCTCTTGCGCCTTGCCGCTTCATTCACTACTCAACGCTACTTGCGGTAATTGTTGTCTGTGGCAACGTGAGCTGCGTATCCTTTGGCTTGTTTACGATGTGCCAGTGTGTTGTTGTAGTTGTTGTTGGTTTTGCTTTTGCTTTTCTCGTTGCTGTTGTTGTTGTTCTTGCTATTGGCAGACAATGTTGTAACGCCATGTTTTGTTTTGCATGGACCCGTTAAATAACTGTAACAGCAATTCCACAATTGCATTTGCCGCAGACTAAGCGCAGAAAACAACCCAAAATACAACAAAACAACAAATATATATATATCTATATGTATATATATTTGTATACTCAAATATGTATATATATTTAAATCAAATTGAATTGAGAAATTCGCGACGGCTAGGCATATATAATTTATGATTTCGTTTATTATTGAAATGCACACGAAAAAACGGGGCCGGAATTAAGAATCGCGTTTTTATGCTTGTATGCGCGCGCCGACCAACCGCTTACACGTCCGTCTCGTTCGGCTTTGTTTTTGCTTCTGCTGCTTCTTCTGCATCTTATGTTAAGCTTAACATGTTTGCTATTAACTTTCTTGCAGCGTCGCTGCGCAGCTCTGTCGCTGTCTCTGGTGCTGTTAAAGAGCGTCGCGAGAGAGCGTTCGTACCGAAAATTGACACACAAGCTCATGCTCAACGCAAGCACATGTCTATGTTAAACTCACTTTGGCACTGTTAGCAGTCATCGAAATGAGCGTAGCCACGATGTTATGTTATTTGCTCTCGCCAAATGTAAATGACACCGTGGGCAGACACGATTTGATCGATGACAAAAGTTCAATGTATAGACTTGGTTTATGTTAGGGTATATATATTTATTGCTTATATTTTAGATATTAAGCGCATGCAATGAGTAATTTGTGTATATTTGGAGCATACTGAAATGATATATATTTTTTTTATATATTTCAACTTTTGGAGTGCATATGCATATAACAAAAATGTTAACAAATAGCAATAAATGTGTACATTTCATTGAAACATAAGGATATCAATATTTCAATATTCTCATCATACATATCAGTATATACCTTATATATATAAATTATTGCGTGGCACTTGAACTAGTGCTAACCACTGTGCCGTGCTGAGTCAGCTCTTTTCAATTTGCTACTCTCTTGCACACACTCTTTAGCTCTCGCGCTCGCTCGCTCTCATGCCCACGCTCTTAGCTGTGCGCTCTTCATGGCATAGCACGCGGTTGCGATCGTTATAGCAAAATGCCAAATAGCACGTGAGTCAAGTTGATAGAGAATGAATTTTATGGCTAAACTTGTTCAAGATTAACCATAAATTTAATTGAAATCAATGCATACATACATATATTTAGAAATATTGTGCATACAAATACATATGCATGTATGTTTGTTTCTATGATTGACAATAGCACACACACACACACACACACAATCTCAATTAACTTGAAGTCGGATACTTAACCGCATTTAGCAGCATGTTAATTATTTAGCCTTGTGTTAAATTGAGTCCTCGATTGAACTACAACTAGGCTAGCGCTTGCCTTGCCCATTATAACAGCATTTGACGCTCATTAGCAACATGCAACATGCCACACACACACACACACACATACACTCGCAGTGTGCAGCCCTTGAGGGCGCAGCCTTTGTCAGCACTGTGATCCACAAAGGGTTGCATTCGAGTGCTATTGAGTGGCGCATCAAGCGGGGCAGACGGCTGTGGGGGGAGGCAGCACGAAGAGCATCTGCTCACGTTCTGAAGCTGCCTTGGCAAGTGAAGAAGAAGAAGAAGAGCGCACACTAGACTGAATATACATACATATGTATGTATGTATATCTTTGCTTAAGCATACTAGACACAGGTAAGGGGTATTACACAGTCGAGTGCAGCCGATTGCAATGAACTGAATTGATTTATTTTCTTCTTCTTTTCTTTTTTTCTTGCTGCCAGCCGATTGCAAATGGACACGTACGCCTTTGTTTGTGCCACAAGGTAAGGGGCACACACACACACACACACGCACACTCATAGCGAGACAGCGAGTCACCTCAGACATTAGGGCTGGGGGTTGGCTGCTCCTAGTAACGGCAAACTTTGGCCCTCCCCCTCAACAACATTTCAAGTCCTTTGGCCGAGCTGAACGCGTGTTTGGTAATTAGAATAAAACACACAGACAGTCACAGTCCGATATCTATCTATCACACACACACATATACACATATACATATACATATACATATACATATACATATACATATATATCTACAAATAACAAGTGCATGGAAGCCACGTCAGCTACAAAGTTTATCCAATAACTAATTGCTGAATCCTTGACATTTTGTTTTCCCTCACATTTCATTTGATTAAATGTGGAATTTTACTGTTCGCTTTTTTTTTCTTCTCGTATATTAATGAAACCAGAAATAACTGTCAAAGTTTTCATATAGAATTATATATTCGGTTAAGCATTCGGAGAAAAATAAGTCGGAAAATTGGTTGAAATTTAAAATAATAATAAAATAAATAAATTGAGTTTGATAAAATAAAAAAAACTTAAAAAATAACGCAGTTTATAGCGTTAAAATATATACAAATATATTTTTTTAGGTAAAAAAAAAATAAATAAATAAAAGCATTAAATGAAATTTTAAACATTGAATTTCTTTTACTTTTTCATTTAAAACAAAAAAAAAAAGGTGTTAAAATTAAAACAAATATATATTATTTGATGAACTAAATTAAAAATATTAAATTTTTTTAAACTTTCCCAAAAACAAAATAAAGGAATTTTCATACAATAACATATCTAAAACATCGCTAGTCTATGTATTAAAAAAAAAAATAAAATAAAAATAAAATAAACAAACTTTATAGCTCTATAGCTATATGAATATGTAAAAATCTCATGAAACAGGATATGTTTGTAATTAATTATTAATTATTTAAATAAATAAAAATGTAAGGAATTTATAAATAAATTAAAAATGCTGTCTAAGTTTTCCTTAAAAAAAAAAAAAAAAAAAAAAAAAAAAAAAAAACAAATAAAATATAATAAAAATAAAATAAAATAAAAATATTAATCATTTCAATTTTATAGACAATCTTTTCAAAAAAAAATATTTTAAGTATTTAGAGTTCATGTATATTTAAAATTTAAAAAAAAATTGTTCACTTTTTTCTGTTTTATTTTTTTTTTTTTTTCTATTGACAAAAATGTTCGATTCGTAATTGAATCACGAATGAATCACGCTGAGATTAACTGAAAAAACAGCAAAGTATTGCCAAAAAGTCGAATTGAAATTCATATGAATGTATGAATATATAAATAAATCGTATATCAATATAAATAAAAATATTTTATAATATAAATATAAGTATATTATATAGATATATTATGTTTATCAACGACGTTTAATGTTTCCGAATCGAGATTGTGATATGGACAGGCTATATATAAGAAAACACACATATACATATACACACATATATATACATATATACATGTATACACATATATACATACACACACATATTTATATACATATATACATACACATACATATATATATATACATATATACACATATACATATATACACATATACATATATACATTTATATATACACATACATATGTATATACATATACACATATATATTTATATACATATCTCAGTCTATTCCAACAGCTGCTTACATATGTCAAAACAGTCAGCCAGGTGTGTATATACTCCAGGTGCGCTAGTCTCTCTCTCTATCTCATTCACTCTCTCTCTCTCTTTCTCCCCCTCCGTCATTGTTTGTTTGTTCAATTGATGAAGCGATCGCTGCCCATAACGGGGCATCTTAACGAGCAACAACGTTAAGAGCGAGCGAGCAGATGTCCTTGCACAATGCGCGATGCGTGAGACTGTTGCGAGTTTCGTCATGCGGCCAACAGATGGCGTCAGGTTAACATCTGTTCGTTTGCACAATGTGTTCACGCTCTCGCTCTCTCTTTGTGTGTGTGTGTGTGTGTGTAAATCTGAATGCTATCTGGTTGAGCTCAGGTTCAATGAAACATTGCGCTGCCAAAATGTTAATGACTCGATGCGATGCAAAGCGACGCGCAGTAGCAACCCTCGCTCTCGCTCCCTCGCTGTCTCTCTGCTCCCTCCCTTCCTCTCTCTCTCTCTCTGCTACCCGCTGTCTCCAGGCCCGCTACGCAGTTGGCCCCCAAAGTTTTAGCTCAAGCTGAAGCTGGCCTGGCTACATTTTTTTTTTATTTATTTCATTTTTTTTATTGGTTCGTTGAACTGTAGCGAAGGACTTCGCCTGGCACAAACCCACACACACCGCCTACCGCACACCGCCCCCCCCCCTCGCATCCCCCATCATGCATTGTCTCCCATGCACACCCACACACATTTCCTGTTTTGGTTCGTTTCTCTTGATCAATTTACTCCAAAATTTATGCGCTATTCGAAATTTATACAAAATGCAACAAGTTTCACATTTAATAATATGTCACTTGTCATTTGGTGTTGTTGTTGTTGTTGTTGTTGTTGTTGCTGTTGTGTGTCTCTTAGCAAATGCGCAATTTCTAACGCGTTTAGCATCATAAATAATTGAACATTTTTTATATATATTTTATATATATTCATACACATTCATAGAAAGGGAGATGAGTATATTAGTTTTGTGAAATAACTGTCCATCTGTCCTCTCAGTACGTCCTTTCGTCAGTCCTAGAGGCGTGGCACAACGGGAAAATGCCTTTTCCGGTAACTCAGAAATCGTGGTACTTCTTATAGAACATTCAATAGAATATGTTTTCGGATTAACAGCCCAAAAACAGTAATATAAATGACAGATATATGTAAGTATCTACACCCATTAAGGGTATATCGAATCGGAATAACAGTCTTAGAGCTATAAACCTAAAGTTTAACAACTAAATTGCTATAGGACATCCCCTATACACATATACATACACCAATTGGGGGCGTGGCAAATTGAAATATCTATTTGAGCCGTTAATGAGCATTCAATAGTCAGTAACGCCCGATTGCCACGTTGTTCCTTGTTATCTTTAAAATTTGATGAAATTTGTTGCTCACGCCGCGACGTGTCTTTTGTATATGATTTTTGGGGCTTGGCGCAAAGATATTCAAATAGCAGCACTTACCCATAGAATTGTTAAATGCATAGGAAAAATACCAAATTGTTAACTTACCTGAAAGAGACAGAGAGAGAGAAACAAGAGAACATTAATAAATTGCAGAAATAAGATAGTTAACATAATCAACATAGTTTACATTAGCACTGAAAAATTTTAAATTTTAACAGCACTCTGTTAGCTAAGCTTTCCTAGCGGAAGTTCATTTCTCAGCTAAATGGCCCGTTACTTTGCTAACATTGACCACATATCTAACGGCTTTATGGCATTCTTAATCATATTCTAATGTTTTTTTGTCTTTAAGCGTTTTTTAAGCAATAAAAATAGATTATCTTAATATACGACTCTAATTTTTACAGAGAATAAACAAAAATGATTTAGCTTATACATACATATTTAAATATATACATACATATATATCATTTGTTCACATATATTACACTCTATTTAATTAAATCGTGCAGTTAACACTGCAATTTATACAGCCTTGCAGAAAGTTGACCAAAAAGCTTATCGATGAAACGAACCGTTGCTGTTGTTGCTTTGGTTGCTAAAGGCTTAGCAGTAATTGACACTGTTAAAAGACTCAATCGCGAGCAGCTGCCACTGTTATCGTTACTGTTACCGTTGCTGTGCTTGTTGCACTCGGGAGCATTTGAAGCTCACGCTAACATCAATCATATAATGAATGAGTGTGTTTATGTATGTGTAGGAGAGAGAGAGAGTGAGAGAGAGCGCGAGAGAGGTCGCTCGCGTGCACTTAGAAAAAAGCTAAGCGATGTCATTGCAGGTGCTTGAACTTTCTGCTGCAAATTCTGTTAATTTGATGATAGCAGCGACGCCGACAGCGCCGCAGGCTGCGCCGCTGGCAGCGCAATGATGGCAACAACTGTTGCGTCTGCGGCAGGCCATTGGGCAACAACAAATACAACAAGTTCGTTCAACTGGCGCAATTTCAAAATATTGGGCAGGCCAGGTTTATTGAACCAACGAGACTATATATGCAGTGTGTGTGTGTATGTGTGTGTATATATATATGTATATCTCGATCTGTGGCAGCAACAACCTTAGCCACGGGCACTGTCACTGTCCTTGCCTAGCCACAACGACGCAACTTGTTGGGGTAGGCGACATTTGTGGGGGAAGATGACGGACAGAGCGGGGATGGGGCAGGTAGGAGGGTAGGGGCTGTGCCGAGCGCGCTAAATAATTAATAAATTTTCAATTATCAGCATATTGTGCATGTTGTCATTCAATTTGCATTGCGTTGCATTCTTCGCTCATGGTCGAACGTAAAAACAACGAAAACAAGAATTTTCGTTGTTGTTGTTGTTGCTGTTGTTGTTTTTGTTTGTTTTTGCTGTTCGCCTCGTTTCCTGTCTGTTTGCTCTTGCTTTGTTCATCATTGCGCCGATTACGCACAGGAAGTAATGCACACACACACACATATACATCACACACACACACACACATCACATACACACACTGAATGCACCTGTGTGGCACGTGGCATAACTGCACTTCAGCTGAGCATTGACTAAGCGTCGCTTGCGGAAGCACTTGACTAACTGTTTCGTCTGATTGGCGCAACGGAAGTCTTATTGGAAGCGACAACAGTCGGACATTAAATGCGTTCTAAATGCGTTTTTCTGTAGCATTTCATCAGCACTAAATTCGAACAACAACAATTCAACAAAAAAAAACATCCTCATTAATATTTGACACGGCGACAGATGCAAAGCCGTTAGAGTTTATATTATTATTTTTTTTTTAAGTTAAAATGCAGTTTACAAATGTTCAATTAAATTAATGTTAATCAGATATGCTGCCAATTATAATTATAATATGATAATTAATTAATATAATATATTTATTAAAATTTTTTTTTTTACATTTATGAATATATGATTTATAATATGATAACTAATTATTATGATATATTTATTAAAAATTTTTATTTAAAAATTATATGAATAAAATCAATTCAAGCTAAGCCATTTTCAAATTGAGAAAAAGCCAAAATTAAAAAAAATCACTAATAAAATAATAAAAAAAAAAATAAAAATTATTACAATTTATTAACAAATAATTTTAAAATATTAGCAGATCTACTTTATGAATTTATAAAAAAAAAAAAAACTAATGCTCACAATATACAATAAAAAATAAATTAAAAAAAAAAATTAATAAAAAAGTAAATCAAATTTATTTAATAAAAACTAATTAATATTTTTTTGGCAATGTTGCGTATGCGTAATATTGATAAATTTTTAGCTGGGAAACGCAGGAAGTAAACTTGAAGTACTTGAGATAAATTCTATTTCCTAACAAAAAAAATTAATTACAAATTTTAAGTAAATTTCTTAAGAAACAAATATACGGATATCGGTACTTTATGTTTCATAAATATACATATATAAAATACTCAAGCAATTTCAGCTTGATAATATTATGCGCAATTATAAATAAATGGAATTGCATCAAGTTCCATTGACATTGCTGTTAATTGAGAGCAAAATAAAAATAAATAAACGCAACATTTATCAAAATTGTTGTTGTTGTTGTAGCTGCAGCAGCAGCAGATACGGCGGCGTATGCGTAATGTAAGAATTATCGCTACAATTTGGCGATAAGTTTGCAATGGCAGAGCGTATGACAAATATATGCAAATAAATAATAATTTCAGCCATGAACAACAGCGGGTTGAATGGGCAACGTGTTCAAAAGTCACAAAAAATATATATATAAAGAACAACAAAATGATTAAAGCGATAACAGCAGCAGCAGCAGCAGCAGCAGCAGCAGATGGGCAGAGTAGAAATGTTGAGGTAGCTAACAGTGCATGAGTGTGCGCATTAACAGCAAACTTTTGGTTAACAGCACCGCAGCAGCTGCAGCAGATGGGCAGACTAGAAATGTTGAGGTAGCTGGCAAAATATGTGTGTATGTGCATTAACAGCAAACTGTTAGCTAACAGCACAACACACAAGCAGAAGCAGCGAAAAGCTTAAAAGCTCAGCAGCTTGAATGGCTTTGTGTGCGCGTGTGTGAGAGAAAGAAAGAGTGAAAGAGAGATAGAAAGCGAGAGAGGAATGTGCGAGCGTGTGAGAATGTTTGTATATTTGCCAATTGAATTCTACTGCGCGTTTAGTGCATTGAACCTATTGTTTATTCAATTTTGGGCAATTCATTTGGGTTTGTTCGATATGCGACGCTAAACAGAAACTGCTGATAATTTTTTAAGATAGCGCTAGAGTGAGAAGTGAATGAGGGCGCGCGAGAAAGGGGAAAGGAGTAGAAAGCTCAAGGCAAATTGCAGACAAATGTTCAATGCCAATGCCAATGCCAATGCCAAACTGAGAGCCCAACAAACCCCGCGCCCCTAGCTGACAGGCACACACACACACACACACACACACACATAGATAAACTCACACACATACACATACACAGTGGGGTGGCATATGGATTTAACCTCGAAAATAACAAACTTTTGGCATTCAAGTTCATTGCCGTGCTTTAACCTCTTTGAGTGCGTTGCCTCACTGTAGTTGTTGTTATTGTTGCTGTTGCTGTTGCTGCTGTTGTTGCTCTCCTCTGATCATCGTCTTTTAAGTGCATGTGTTTGCATTTATGATTTTAATTATTATTTTCTTAATGGCGCAGTGCTTAGCAGATATAAATATGTGTGTGTGAGTGTGTGTGTGTGTGTGTGTGTGTGTGTGTGTGTGTGTGTGGGGGCTAGAACGCAACGCGTAATGCCCTGTTTATCCTTGGCCGGCATCAATTTGCAGCATCATTGCCGGGTTTTCGGCGACGCCACTCGAATTCAATATAAATCTTTTCCTACTCGGACTCAAGAAAGATAGATATAGATGCCTAATGTAGATAAATCTATGCATGCACATATATCTAGCCAGATAGATCGGCCCACATGTGTGAAAGATCGGCAATTGTCGTTTTCGGCATAAGTGATTCATGGGACTTTGCTTCTCGGAAATATGTGCTTTACAGTGCTTAAATATAATATAAACGCGTAAATATTTCCCTTTCAAATATATGTATGTTTATCAATAAATATTGGCTGATAAACAAATTTTGTTTGAACTTGAGTTTTAGAGTTAATGCAAAGTACGATGTATAAAGATTAGAATTGAGTTTTGAGTGTAAATAATAAATAAATAAATTATACTTTATAATAATAATATGTAATATGTATATGATGATTATAGTTCGATTATAAGATATAATATAATAGTATAATAATATAATAGTACTACCAAAAGTATACATATATAAAATAAACATTACTGAAAAGTTTTTTTATATCCTAGGACAACAACAATTGGATTGCTCTTTGAGCTCAATTCATAGTATTCAAATAAAATTTAGAAATTGCGAAAAAAATATTTTTAATTTAATTAAAAATATACGTTCGAGTCTCGATGATTTGTATGGAAAATCGCGATATATCGAACAAATTCTATCCCCATGAAAAAAGTTCGTTCTAGAATAATTTGAATTTCTTTGTAAATCGAAAAAAAAACTACCAACAAAGTAAATAAAAAAAGCTACAAATGAAATACAATGAAATCAATTACATATATAACACAGTCGAGTCACGATAGTTTCTACCCCGCCTAATCGAAAATCGCCATAAATCGAAAAAATAACTATCGATAGTTTAATTTTCTGTGTTAATCGAAAAAAAATAACCGATTCCCTTGCCGATTCGAATTACCCGACTGTATATAAATCGTATATACGCAGTCAATGAAATATAGAAATCATTTAAAGCTTCCATCAGTTCAATATTCAGCTTAAAAGTAACTATTCAATTAACACCCCAGCAATTAATATTTGCACAAATGTTTACATGGCTTGCTCCACTGTGTGACGCTGCGCACGGCAATCAGCTGTTTTCTTTACAAGCGCGCAGCTGTTTGCTTTATTGTTGTTGTTGTCGCTGTTGCCGTTGTTGTGCAAAACGTGCAACGCGATAACGTTGACTCTGTTTATTATGTGCTCTGACTGCGCAAAACAAAAACAAAGCAACCAAGAAGAAAACATCACATAAAAATAAACTCAAAAATAATAATAAAAAAAAGCAAAAAAAAGACAGCAAAGACAGCGTAGAGCACGGAGACAAGAGCAAAGCAATAGCAATAACAAGAGACTCACTTGTCGTTGTTGTTGTTGTCTTTGCTGCTGGTACTGAGCTTGTAGTTAACGGTTGATCGTTGTTGTTGTTGTTGCTGGTATTGAGAAATGCTGCTGGCATTGTAGTTGCTGCAATCGCTGCATTGGTTGTTGTTGTTGTCGTTACTGTTGTTGCTGTTATGAATATCGGCTCACGATATTTGGCCCACGGTGGACGCGCGTTTGAATTGTAATACATTTTGCCCACCTGCTTGCGATGGTAGCCATAGCCATAGCTGTTGTTGTTGTTGTTGTTATCGTAGTAGGAGTTGTTGTAGTAGCCGTACGCATTGTAATTGCCTCGGTGCAATTTGCGTCGCAGCTCCTGCTCCTGATCGGGCTTGCGTTTGTACGCAATGGAAGCGCCTAAAATGCCGTTAAAAATGCCGACGCTGTCGCTGGCGTTGGCGTTGGCGCTGGCGCTGCCGTTAACGTTCGCTGCTGACATTATGAGTTGCATTTGACGTGCGCCTTTTGCTCAGTGCTGTGCAGAGTGTGCGATATTGTTTCTCTTGCTTCTTCCCCTTCGTCTGCTGCTGCGGCTGCTGCTGCTGCTTTCTGTTGTTGTTCTTGTAGTATTGTTTGTAATAGCAGTAGTAGCATGGGCACGCGCATAGTTTTTTGTTGTTGATAGTTTGGATGGAATACGCGAATACCCGTATAGGCTGTCACACAATCACAATATCAGAAAATCGTATACAGCTAAACGTATCTCTCGCAGTTGCGGCGCGTCGTGCGGCTGACGTCAAAATTTGGCGGCGCGCGAAATTCGTTTTACGCAGCACTTGAGAAATCGCTTCGACACACAATATAACACAGAGAAGTGACACCAAAAAACAGAGGAAAAAAAAAAATACACACCGACACACTCACAGAGAAACAGCAGAAAGTGACTTACAATTAAATTGTATAGAAAACTCGTTGGCTGGTGTTTAGATTGTTTTGATTATTATCGCAAACGTTAGTATTTGGTATATTTTATGGTATTTCGTTTTTGTTTTGGCCTTTTTCGTTTGACGTTTTGAGCGATGATCACGTTGGATTGACTGAGGATTGGCGAATTTCGTATTTGAAAACTAGCGCAAGAAATTGCACGACCAGCTGCCTAACTTGTTGACCAGCAACAACAAAATAAACGTCTGCGGCCGCCGTGTATGATTGAAGCTCAGAATGGACGGGCAGCGACACCAGCAGCGCAGCAGCGCAGCGTCTCTCTCGTGCGTGCGTGTTTGTATCTGTGTCGGTGTGTGAGCGAATGAACTTGCGCTGCCGCTGCCCACGGTCGCTGCATGTGTAATTGTAACAGCGACGCCGGCATCGAGGTGGCTCTGGCAAACAAAGAAAAAGACAAACGCTTGCGCGCTGTCGACGCCGTAGCCACCGTAGCTGTGAACGCTGCCAGCGCCAGCCGCGCAGCTGACGCATGTCTCCAATTGCGCCTAACCCAATTCAAGTGTCGTCATTTGGTTAATGGTCATGGAGCGAGCGCGCAGCAGCAGCACCAGCGGCAGAGGCAGCAGCAGCGACAGCCGCAGCGTAGACAGTGGCCAAAAAGCTTGCAAGCTGCAGCAAGGAAAGCTTTCACAGCAAGCGAACTGCACCGTGTGCCTAAGTTTCTGAGTGTGCGTGTGTTTTGGCTTTTGTTTGCTTCAATTTCGCGCGCTAAACAGCTGTATGTATTTATGTATGTATATGTGTGTGCATGTCATGTGTAGGAAATCAATTATGTTATTCATTTTGTCTCTCTTCAGCCAATGCTTTACTTGAGCGAATATGGCCAAACGGCCATAGATATGGCATAACGGATTCGTGCACTGTGGTCTTAGAATCGATTTACGACAATTAAGCATGCATTGTTATTATAATTATAATATAATTATGCTATAACGGAACTTACCTAAATGCATGGGTGTATCGAAATTTTGTTTGTTCTTTCCTGTTCACAATTATTAGTTATGTAATTTAATTTGCAGACCTACAAGGATGAGCACTCAAAGTCAACTGCTTAGAGACGCCTGCCCGCGCACACCTTTATAGGCATTTGATGCAGGTAAGCCGATGGCCTGGCAAAGCGATTAAAAAGACATTGCGGCTAGCCAACAGGTAGTTAGCCTGTCGGCCTGGACATGCAGGCGCGTGTCGCGTGTCGCGTGTGTGTGCGTGCGACCCGTCGCAATGGCCGTGGTCCACGGTGCCAAGAGCTTACTAATAGTAACGGCAACTTTGGTAAAGCTTTGATTTGAAACTTGGCTGCGAGAGCGTATGTGTGAGAGTGAGAGAGAGGAAGGAAGGCAGAGCGCGCGCAGCTCTGCTGCGCTGCGATAAGCGCAGTTGGCTTTTCTGCTTTGTGTTCACGATTCTAAACAAAGCCCAACGCATTTGCTGTAAGCGCTTTTTTTATGATTAGCTTTATATTTATGTATTTTTTTTTCCATTATTTATTTATTTATGTTCTTTTTGCTTTCAGCGCAAGTCATGTGTGTGCGATTGCCTTTGACGCGAGGCAGCTCCCGTCACGTACGATCTTAGCCAGACTTTGGCGTCTCTTTGCACACATACATATGCATATGTATATATGCATAAGCGCATCCAATGGATGCAAATGCTTGCAAACCCACATCCCAGTCTCCCCCGTCCCCCAGTGCCCAATGCCAATGCCAATTGCGTTTTAATTTCAAGATTTGTGACAGCGTCAACTTTATCACAAGCAAGTCAAATGCATGCTCCAGCGTTGAGTCACGCGCTGAGGCTCATTATAGATGTGTGTGTGTGTGTGTGTGTGTGTGTGTAGAGCTCCCCTTTTTAGCAAATTGGGGCACACGCAAATGAGCCGCAGATCTGCCAGACAATGAGAGAAGCAGGAGAGCGGGAGCGACAGAGAGACAGAGAGAGGTAGCCACAATCAGGCCTTACAAATGGTGTCAGTGTGTCATGCTTGACTCTTGTTTCACATTGTTGTTTCTCCCCCCCCCCCACTCTGGAACGCGCGCTTACGTCAAATGCGCAGGTAAATGCAAATAACACAAGGAAGTCAAGCAAATAATGCGAAAAAAACAACAACAACAAAGAGCCGAATTCCCCCTTGAGAAGTGTTTTTAAAATTGATAAATATACCAATCAATGTAAATAATAATAATACTAATTATAATAATAACACTGTACTCACCAAATTATGAATATCGTTGAGGTCCGTCGAATTATGTAAAATAAAAATAGCCGTCTTGTCGCTACAAATGAGTAAAACTGTTAACTTTATCACTTGAACTTTGAATGGGAGCGATGAAGATATGCCCAGAATTTGCCTGAAAAACATCAAAATAGTTTGGGGTAAAAAATTGAGTTTCGATTTTATTGTATACACACAAAAATTTTACAAACAAATAAACTGTTTGATTTGAGTATTGATAGCTTTGGCAATGAAGGCTTTATGGATGGAAACATAGAGACACAGACATACATACATATGTATATAAGTATATAAGTATATAATGTAAAAACCATATAGACTTTAGAACAAATATTTCGATATATTTGCATTCTTTCTGCATATACTCACCCATTCATTCTATTTATGTAGAGTATATATACATATACATATATATATATTACTAATTCTTGGCCGATATTGGAGTCACTCGAACTTTGTTTTGTTTCTTTTGTTTTTGCCTTGCGGCAGGTCCGCTCGCAAACGCGTTCGTTTATCAACTAAGCGACGATGTGAGCTTGAAACGTGCAAAAAAAAAAAAAAAAAACCGAGGGGAAAAATATAAAAGAAAAAAAAAATCCAAAATAATAACAATAAATGGAAAATGGAAATATACTCACGAATACAGCAAGAACTAGTCTGAGCATACACAGAGCATTTATTTTCTTTGGGGAACAAAGCTCCAGTATCATCATGCGCTGCAGGTCTCATATGATAAGCAGAGAGAGAGAGAGAGAGAGAAAGAGCTTCAGTGATGATACTCAGGTCTATGGAAGTCTTTTTCTTCAATAATAAGCATTCGCAGTTAATCCTAAAGAAGAAATGAAAGAGGGAAAGAGAGAGATAGATATATAGAGGAAGAGAGAGAGAGAGAGAGAGAGATAGAGAGAGAGAGAGAAAGAGAGAGAGATATATAGGAAGAGTGATTGAAGAAGTAAGAATTTTAGGGAGTGGAAGAGTGATAGCGAGGAAAAGAGAGAACGTTATGGAAGAAGACAGAGAAAAAGCAATGTAAATTGAGATAGAGAGATGCAGAAAAGCAAAGGAATAAGCAATTGAGCATGAGAGAGAGAGATAAAGAACGAGAAAGGGAATAAGCAATTCAAAAAGAGGGAGAGACAGAGGGAGATAAACTCTCTAGCAATGAGAGAGAGAAAGAGAGAGAAATAGGAAGAGTGATTGAAGGTGGAAGAATATTAGGGAGTGGGAGAGTGAGAGCGAGGGAAAGCAAGGGAGAGAGGTAGAGGGTAACAGATAGAATGCTATGGAAGGAGAAAGAGAAAAAGCAATGTAGATCGAGATAGAGAGATAAAGAAAAAGAAAGGGAATAAGCAATGGAGAATGATAGAGAGAGAGAGAGAGAGAGAGAGAGAGAGAGAGAGAGAGAGAGAGAGAGAGAAATAAAAAACGAGAAAGGGAATAGCCATTCAGATAGAGAGCAAGACAGAGAGAGAGAGACAGATACAGAGGGAGAGAAGCTCTCTAGAATGAGCTCAATGAGAAAGAGAGGCCAAAGTGAAAGAAAGTGATGAAGAGCTATGGAGAGAGATATAAAGAAAGACACCTACATATACAGCATGAGGTGGAGCAAGAGAAAGCAAGTGATATGGAGAAAGAAAGAGAGAGGGCAAGTGCAATAGAGAGTTAGAGTAAGAAAAAATAGCAAACAAGTGAAAGAAAATGGCAAATAGTGTACAGTCTCTGAGAGAATAACGGGGCGAGAAAGAGAAACTGAGAAAAAGAGCGAGAAATCAACTACTCCAAACCTAATAGATCTCTCCCAAAGTTCTTGCCAAAGGCAAGTTTAAAGAAATATGTATATGGTTTCTTGATTTACAAGTGCCGGGATATAAAAATGGATGGACGACCTTTACAATGAGCGAACAATCAAAGAATCGGCCCTCGAAACCTCCCATAGACTGCTTTGACATTTGTGAGTTTTATTTCAGTTTGTCAATCAGGCTGTGCGATACTTGTCAAATGACAATTTGTGGCATTCGAGAATTCCATACGCAGTTGACATCGAAGTACGTTTTGTTTTGATAATTAAATATTCCACTGAAATGAGTTCGCAAAGCAAATGGATGGACGGCAATACAAGGCGCAGACGCAAGAGAGACAGCGATAATAATCGTTCTGAGTCAGCCGCCGATAGGCCGTTTTTTAGCGACAATCTGGGCTACTATACCAAACTGCCTCAGCCGACTGGGCCCAAAAGGGATTCACTCAGGTACCACAAAGACTGGAACAGCTATAGCGAGACGGTTCAGGTGGAGCAAGAGAAGGCAGCGCAGTTTAGCAAAAAGCTGCAGAACAGAAGGCGACAGCCGATTGGAGCAGCTGTTCAGAGACACAGCATCGATGGCAATGTCAAGAATCGGGCATACAAAGTGGTTTCATTCAAGGACTGCAAAGGCGGGAGGGGCTATAACGATACAGTTCAGGTAAAGCCAGGCAGGAAAAGGCAGCTGGGCAAAAGACTGTCAGAGCCAGAGTCGATTGGAGCAGATCTTCGGAGACAGAGCACCAATGGCCATGTCAAAAATCGGGCATACAAAACGGTTTCATTCAAGGACTATAAAGACAGCGAGACGGTTCAGGCAGAGCCAGAGAAAGCAACGCAATTTAATGAAGAGCTGACACAGTCAGAGCTACAGCCACAGCCGTGTGGATCCACATCGCAGTACTGGCAGAGCTACAGCGAGACGGTTCAGGTAGAGCCCAAGAAGACAAAGTACCTGAGTGAAGAGCTGCTAGCAGAGCCCATCGGGGCAGATCCCCAAAGTCCAAACTTCGATTGTAGTGCCAAGAATCTGGGAACCTATTCCGAACTATTTCAGCCGTGTGAATCCACATCGCAGAACTACAGGGATTGGAGCAGCTATAACAATACCTTTCAGGAAGAGCCCGAGAATACAAATCACCTGAGTCAAGAGCTGCTACCAGAATCCATCGGAGCAGATCCCCAACGCCAGACCATCTCTGGTAGTGCCAAGAATATTGGCTACTATTCCGAACTACTTCAGCCGTGTGGATCCACAGTGGATGAATCGCAGTACTACAGAGACTGGAAGAGCTACAACGATACGGTTCAGGTAGAGGCGAATGAGGAGATGCCAGCAGAGCCAATCAGAGCAGATCCGCAGAGACGGATCATCAGCAGCAATGCGGAAGCCTGTCAGCTGCTGGGTGAGAGGGTTTATGCGTGGACACATCAGCCGAATGGGCGGCCGCTGGTGTCGCTACCGGCGCTGGCCGCCATGAGCGGCGTGCACTTGGCCAGCGTACTGATGGCCGCTCATCTGATCCAGAACCGCCAGGATCCCAGTGAGAGCTGCATGATGACCCACTTCAATGCCAATCAGCTGCGCAGCTATTTCGTCATGTGCGACGAGGTTCGGGCTGTGCTCAATCGCTGCGAGCGACGCGAGCTCAATCTGTACAATGCGGTGCCGGTGTTGGGCTCGCCCATGGCCCACGATCTGCCCCTGCCGCCGTCCCAGTGGCTGTCCCAGCCAAACCTGAAGCCCAAGCAGCAGAAGCGACTGCCGCAGAATCGGCTGGGCGTAGATGCCAGAGGCCAGGACAGGTTCGTCAACCCCAATCTAAGGCTGATCGCTGAATGGCAGCCAGAAACATCCAGCTACAACTACAGATTGCAATCGCCATAGTTATATATATTTATATGTAGAGGGAGTGGACGAAATACAAGGAAAGCGCAAACCAAAATGGAGAGAGAGTTGAGAAATGATGAGCATTCAGAGAGAAGCCGAGGGGGGCTTTGATATTATGCTGTCTAACGAATTGATAGTTAATTATAATTTGAGAAAAATAAAAGTCTCTGAAAATCCCGAACAACATATATCGTGTATGTGTACTCAGATTATTTCCGATAATCAGTCAGACAGGTATTACAATTCATAGACTTTAGGTTTAGTCAATGTTAAAATAGAATTTCGATAGCAGCATGCATCTATCTCTGTTCATTCTAGGGTATTGGATGTGCGACTCGATGAAATCTTGTTGGTCTATCAGTTACACAGGCCAACAGGATTTGAGTTCTTAAGTGAGGTCAAGTAAAGCTACTCCTTAGCTAAGCTGTCGAGTGAGAGAAAGGCAAGAAGAGAACTAGATTAGATTAAAGACATTTGCATTTGCTTTGAGTTATCGATAACATAAACCCAAATGAGAGCCGAAGCTTTACAACTTCTTTCGCTGAGTGAGACTCTAGACTTATCGATAACTCAAAGCGAAATGCAAATGCCAATAATCTAATCTAGTTCTACTTTCATTTGGCAGACCTCCAGTAAGGCAAGGTATGCAAACCTTTTCTATGCATATATGCGCTCATTCGAGTTTGATTGGCCTTTCAATAAATGCGCAGAATTTAGTTCAAGTTTGATGCATTTTTTTGCGCAGCAATAAAAATTTGCGGAGTGCAGATTGTGCCTATATAAACACACATACATATACATATACATATACATATATACGTTTGATTATACATATATGTGTAGGGCCTATCTGCAATCTGGCGGCATGCCGCTGCTCAATAGATAATCAGATGGGTATGTCTGTGAATTGTTTCATAGACAAGGTAAATAAGGCGATGCTACTTGAGTTTTGACACAGTTCGAATGCGTTTCGAATGTGCTAGAAGACGCAGTTATCGATTATCTATTGAGGTATACGAGCCGTCTGCTAGACACTTCTACTTCTAGCCCCATATCTATGGGCTGCACTTCGATTTCGTCGATTCGTCGCCCTCGCGCTCGTCCACTCGGGACATACATAGCTGGCTAGTATCAAAGCTCTTGAATTGATCAATTGCTAATGTTTGCCCAGTTCTGGATTGCGTTGAACTGGCATTTTGTATGCCAGCTCGAGTGCCTGAAGGCTAATACATAAGAGTATACCAATACACGCTGTACTTTACACCTACAGCACATACCATCTAGAGAAATCAATTCCATGTGATGACGGGCCTATGTTGGCTTCAAATGGCTAAGCGCTGAAATCGAAAAGGATTTTCATTAGATTCGAGCATCTGGAAGAATTCGTGTGGGTCCTGTGACAAAATGGGCTGAGAATCATTTGTTACAGAGAATTAGAGTCGGAAAGGTAAGAAATATACTTAGAATATATTGACTAGATTTGTCAATATTTTGGTAGATTCTCTAATTGATTGCTCAAGTAGACCTTAAGACTTTGGACACATCTGCTTAAAGCCAACCTAATCGATCTATTTATAAATATTTACCCATCTTTCAAGGCTCTCTAATGAAGGCGTTCAATTTGATAGGGAAAAGATATAGATGAAGCTAGATGGGCTGACATACATATAAATGGATGGGCCGGATGAAAGGACACTTAAATAAGTCTAGATAAAGATGGATTAGAATTTTAATGCCGTTACCTGATGTTGAGACGTCTCGGAAAGAGCAATAGAGTTCAGTTTCCATCTTCGTGAAGGTTAGCGACTCACTGGGCAGCTCTCTCTTTCTGCAGCAAGTACGTCATGGCTTATAGGGGGTGCTTATCACTCGTATGCATGCTCATTGTGGTTCAGACTCATCGAAGATGGCAAACCTAGACGATTGCCAGACTCGATTTGTTATGGGGCTGTGAATCAGAGATAATCGTAGCAGCGACGTCTCAAACTCATTAACTGAAAGCTGTGCTCAGAGCTATGTGTGTGTGTGTGTGTATGTGTGTGTGTTGGTGTTGGTCTTTGTTGAAGCACGTAGCAGCATGTCATGAGAATCGCTGAGAAAGGTGCCGTTCGCTTATGAGCGCAGCATATCTGATCAACATAGCGGCACGAACTGTTTCCCCAATGCACTTTGACTGCAGATGACGTAATTGTCGGCAATTGTTGATTACGGCACTTCAAGCAGTTCAACAAATTTCATTGAGCAATAAAAATCACAGTTAAGAAATTCACTGCAAGAGCAATCGATTCAATTCCATAGATTTATGGCACTCGCCAGCCTCCTCACAGATAGGTAGATGAATGAACGACAAGATGGACGTACAGATGGAATGAAAGACAGATAGATGGACGAGTGAACAGGATGGTGCCAGGTAGACTTACGAAAGGACAGATAGACAGAAGAATGGACGGAGAGACTAACGCATGAACGGACAAGCAGATACTAAAACGGACGGACAGGCGAATGGAAAGACTGAAGAGGGCATAGAGGAATGCAAGGACTGACGGATGGGAAGATAGCTAGACGCAGAGACGAAGACTCGGACAGCCAGGCGAACAGGCAGAGAGTGAGCTATACATCCAGATAGACACACGTATAGTCAGACAAAAGGATGGATAGAAGAAAAAAAAAGACGGAAGAGCACACGGACGCATCCATATATTCATCCCTCTGGATAGACGGATGAACAGACAGACGGAAAAGCATTCACTCGGATGGACATGCTTAGATCTTGTCTAATTTGTCCTACTGATCTAAAATCAAGCCAATCGATAGAAAGAAAGTGAAAAGTCGTTATTCGATTCAATATTCAAAGCGAACCGGAAATAAGTCGTTGCTTTACATATAACAACTGGAATTGAGATCTAATCGAATTACTCATACGTTCACTTTTATTTGGAATTGTAGCACAAAGTAGTTCTTAGATTGGCAACAAATTTGATAGAAATTGTAAATAATATATGTATATGGCGTATGCATAGCTAACAACCGATAAGCCCTAAAGGCCCGTGGAGACACGTGCAAGACTCTAGCTAGAATAATCTGGTTGAATGTGCAAGTGCCCAAGTTGCTTTCCCTATCAAATCCATTACAAATGGGTGTGTTTATAGATGTATATAGCGATTAGGCTCATTATACATATATAAGAACGAAAATGATCTAAAATTGATAATATAATTGTGGGAAAAATTGCATAGTTAGAGAGACAGAGAGATCGAGAGCCACAGAGTCAGCGAATAAGAGAGATCGAGAGCCAGAGAGTCAGCGAATAAGAGAGACACAGAGTCATTGAGTCATAGAGTGATAGAGTCAGAGAGTCATAGAGTCATAGATTCGTAGAGTCATAGAGTCGTAGAGTCATAGAGTCATGGAGTCATGGAGTCATAGAGTCATAGCATCATAGAGTCACAGAGTCATAGAGTCATAGAGTCATAGAGTCATAGAGTCATAGAGTGATAGAGTCAGAGAGTCATAGAGTCATAGAGTAAGAGAGTCAAGGAGCCATAGAGTCATAGATTCGTAGAGTCATAGAGTCGTAGAGTCGTAGAGTGATAGAGTCGTAGAGTCGTAGAGCCATAAAGTCATAGAGTCATAGAGTCATGGAGTCATGGAGTCATAGAGTCATAGCATCATAGAGTCACAGAGTCATAGAATCATAGAGTGATAGAGTCATAGGATCATAGAGTCATAGAGTCATAGAATCATAGAGTCATAGAGTCAGAGAGTCAAAGAGCCATAGAGTCATAGAGTCATAGAGTCATAGAGTCATAGAGTCATAGAGTAAGAGAGTCAAGGAGCCATAGAGTCATAGAGTCGTAGAGTGGTAGAGTCGTAGAGTCGTAGAGTCGTAGAGTCATAGAGTCATAGAGTCATAGAGTCATAGAGTCATAGAGTCATAGGGTCATAGAGTCAAAGAATCGTAGAGTCATAGAACCGTAGAGTTATAGAGTCGTAGAGTCATAGAGTATAGTAGGTATATGCCTCTTGGTGCAAGTTTTCATTTCAGTTCGGTTAGTTCTTGTCGTGAGGGCTGTCTGGGGGGACAGTGGGGGTAGTAGCTCTTATATATATGCACTTATATGCATTGCGTCGCAGTGGCCGCCACTTGACGATTTATTAGATAGCTTAATTGGCAAATATTGTGATTATGGCTCGAGAGTTCAGTTCAGAACTATACTATATACACTATATAGATGGCTCTGTGTATGTCTGTCTGTGTGATGTGCCTTAGACTTAGCGCACATTGATTGGCCGATTGCAGATGTCGACGCAAAGTTAATATCGAGCCAACTTTGATAAGCGCCGTGGCGAAAGTCGACTATCGGACTTATATAGAGAGGCCACCTGGCCCGGCCACAGTTTTCCAAGCGACACGGCCCAGGGCAGCAGACAGGCACAGAGCGCTCGCTGAAAGCGGATAGACAGGAGACTGAGTGGATAGACAGGAGGACTACTTTGATCGAGAGAGAGAGAGTGGCACAGGGAGCGCAGCTCGTTTCGATTCACAGTTTCGCAGGAGTTTCGCCGAGTCTCAAGCGCACAGCATGAAGCTGGAAGGCGAGAAGCGCACCAGCGAACCGCCCAAATATCTCAACGAGGACTTCTTCAAGGCCGCCCTCGAGGATGGGCTGCGCGACATGCGCGTCGACATCAAGAAGATCATATTCGCCGAATCGAACAGCGGCGGCGGTGAGAACTATTGCAGTAAGATCTATCGGGCCCGGGCTCTGTACCGCAGCAGCAAACGTCAGCTGGACGAGGAGCTGGCCCTGATTGTGAAAAGCATTGCCATCACGCCGGCCACACAATTTCTCGAGGAGCTGGCCGTCTATCTGCGCGAGAAGATCTTCTACTTCGATGTGCTCGGCAAGCTGGAGGTGCTGATCGGTGATGGGTCCAAGTTTGGGGCCAAGTGCTTCTATACGACGCGCGAGCCCATCCAGACGATCGTCTTCGATGATCTCACACAGTACGGCTACAAGCTGGCCAATCGCCAGAGCGGCCTCAACGAGGAGCACTGTGTGGTCATACTGCAGAAGCTGGGCAAATTCCATGCCAGCTCGATGGTGCTGGTCGAGAAGGTAAGCCCACAGCCGAAACCAGATAATCAATGAGATTCATCTGAATTTCTCTTCTCTCTCTCTCTCTCTCCCATTCAGGAGCCCAGCGTGCGGGAGCATTTCAGCAGCGGCATGCTGGACGAGAACTACATACGCACCAATGAGCGCTTCATCAGCTTCATGACCCTCCAGCTGCGCACGCTGGCCAATGTGGTGGCCAAGTGGGCTGGCTACGAGCAGCTGGCCGAGAAGCTGCATCGCCACTGCGACAATATCAAGGAGAATCTGGTGTTGACCGGCCGAGCGGTGCCGGGCGAGATCACCGTGCTGAACCATGGCGATCTCTGGGTGAACAACTTCATGTACAAGTACCACGATGAGCTGCCCACAAAGCCCATCGATGCCATCTTTGTGAGTTGTTGTGCCGGAAAGCAGCTGCGTGTGTTTCCACAAATCCTTACGAGCTCGAACTTCTTCTTCTAGGTGGACTTTCAGAACAGTTTCTTTGGCAGTCCCGGCTGCGACATCAATTTCTTTCTCAACAGCAGCGTTCAGCTGGACGTGCTGATGCATAGGCGCGAGTTCCTCATCCAGACGTACTATGCCTCGCTGCGCGAGAGCCTGGAGCGTATGCATTCCGAGTTTGTGCCGAGCTATGCGGACATACAGCACGAGATCCATGCCAGGGAGCTGTACGGCTTCTTCTCGTCCTATGCCTTCCTGCCGATGGTGACCATGCGAAAGGAGGACTCCTATGACATCAGCATCGAGGCCCTCACCGACCAGGACTTTGCCAAGAAGAAGGTCCAGCTGATGTTCTCCTCAAATCCACGCACTACCGACACCCTGCGCTATGCACTGCGGCGCTTCGATGAGCTGGGCATCTTTGACTGATGCGAATCCCAATGCGAATGCTTAGTTTATATTTATAACTTGCAGCTGGTTATCTATCTATATTCATTGTTCTTTTTTTTTACTATCATACGGTTAAGATATATGTGAATATTCTTTTTTTATTCTTTAAAAAAAAAAAATAAATTTTTTTTTGGATATTTAATCAAAGATTTATATGGATAATAAATAGAGTATATGGAAATGCTTATTAGCTAAAACTCCCAGGTGGAGAGCCATTTGAGCTTGTGCATCGTTGAGTTGGGCTCGTTGGCCAGGGGTCCGCTCATGCCGTACGCCAGCGGGGAGAAGAGCACGAAGCTGTAGACGAGTGCCGAGAGGAGCGAGCCGAGCAGCGCATGCTGCAGCCAACGGGGCAGCGATCGTATTATATAGTTGAACATAATGCCTGAGGAAGATGAAGAAGAAGAAGGTGATGACCGACTGGCGAATACCCTGCATATGTGTATGATAATCTAAAATCATAGCTAAAGAGTAGTTGGTTTGTTGATCACTGACAGATTGAGGAAAATAAGAAGGTATATGACTTGAAAATACCCTATACTTATCTGAAACATAACTGTAGACAAGCATGATACCTGATTAGGCAGTGATAGGGAGTAATATGTGGAAGAAGTAGATGAATGTCTCCTACTAGTGAACACCCTACACTCAGCTGAAATACAGTGCTTGAAGAAGGAGATGGGAAGGAGATGAAGAAGGGATGAAGAAGGGATGAATAATTGGATGAATAATTGGATGAATGTGTCTGATCTGCTAATACCCTATACTGATCTGAAACATAACTGTAGACAAGAATAATATGAAGTAGATGAATGTCTGCGACTAGTGAGCACCCTATATTCAGCTTAGATACTGTGCTTGTAGAAGGAGATGGGAAGGAAATGAAGAAGGGATGAAGAATTGGATGTATAATTTGATAATACCCTATACTGATCTGAAACATGGCTGTAGTTGCACATAATAGCTGTAGAGGGTGATAAGAAAATGAAAATTAAGAATACTTTAAGATGAAGCACAAGATGAAGGTGAATGTCACCGATTAGCGAATACCCTATACCAAGCTGTTCTAGTTGAATATACTGTGTGTAGAAGTTGTGATTGGAAAAGCAGAAGTAGTAGCTGAAGAAGAAGACGTATATATCTGATTGCCCAATACCCTACACTAATCGGAAACTTAGCTCTAATCGAATCCACTGCCTGAAGAAAGAGGAGAATAGATGAAGTCATTGAATGACCCACACCTGGGAATATCCTATACTAAAGTGAGTGAGCCAGGTCTGTGGATAGACAAGATCTCACATTGAATACGTTGAAAGTCTACGACTATATATACCCTGTACGTACTTTCAACATGATAGTTCAATGGACTGACAGCTAGACTATTTACTATAGAGAGCAATTGGGTATATTGACATGATTTAGATCATTGAATGCAATACAGTCGACTAGCAGATACCCTATATACATCATAAATATAACTGAGTTTTGGTATAGATACATAACCTATATCAATATATGTATATGTATGTATATATATACCCAAGTAAGCACTACCTAAGGAGACCTTATTGATGTTACTATCGACCACTAGCGATGGTCTACAAATTCACTATCGATTGGCACCCACTATCGATAGATCTCTAGCGCTACTAAGGAAGTCTAAGAATTCTTTAGTAAGGACATATGCATATATACATATATATATCTTTATCACCTTATACTATAACTTCCAGCACTTACCGGTGAGCAGCGAATTGAATATCAGTGCGGGAAAGTAGTGATGGAAGTAGAGCACTCGGCCCATGGCCCAGAAGGGCAGGTAGTGCAATAGCCAGCCAATGAACAGCCAGGCCGCTGCCTGCAGTGACATGCGCTGCGGGCTCTGCTCGGAGAGCACGGCGACGGCAGCTGGCCGCGGCAGACTCTCCGCCGGACAGCAGCCGCACAGCTCCTGCGTGGCGCTCTGCTCGACTGCAGCGGCCTGGCGGGCGGCCAAGCCGGCGCGGCGCTGCTGCAGAATGGCATTGCACAGAAAGATGCTGATGAAGAGCAGCAGAAAGACGAGGTTGCTCCACCAGATGAACGGATTGCCCAGCAGGTATATGCGATAGCTGCTGCCCGAGAAGAATTGACCCTGCAAGAGAGAGAGAGAGAGAGAGGGAGAGATATGCGAGTAATTAGTTACCATTGCCTACTTATGTGGGGGGTAATCGGATCTTGCATTCACTTACCCGATAGTTGATGGGCCATTGCCAAGGTCGACTGGTGACCTCGCCCTCCTTGGGCTTGAGGCCGGCGTTGCCCTGCAGCATGACCGCATGCGATTCAAGGAAGCGCGCAAAGAAGCCCGGCGCATAGATGCTGAAGCTCACGCTGGGCACTAGAGGAGTTACAGAGAGAGAGAGAGAGAGAGGGAGAGAGGGAGAACTAATAGAGAGAGAGAGAGATAGTGCGCATCTCTGCTTACACAGCTTATGCTGATTATCCTCCACATTCCACTGGGCATTCTTGTCGCGTATGTTGAGATTGCAGGAGACCTCCTGCTGCTCGAAGCCCCACTTGGGCAGCTGCTTGCCGCTGGAGGTGAGCACACAGCTCTGCAGATAGTGAACGAACATGAGCCGTGAGGTCACCGTGTGTACGGTGTCATTCGCCTTGCCGCCCACAATCAGCACGCGCCACACATCGTTGGCATCGCCCACTCCAAGCTGCGTAACGAAATGGCAAATGGAATTCATATTGAATCGAAATCGAATTCGAATTCGAATTCAAACTTGAACTCACCTCGCCATAGCCGGTCACTTGCAGGTGCTTCTTGGTCATGGGCGCCGGCTCGCTGTGCGAGTGGAGATTGCGCTTGGTCACCAGGTGCTCCAGGCGCAGGAGGTCGCCGTGGCGCAGCAGCCGCAGCTGGCCCTTGGGCACGGCCTGCTGGTTATAGGGCTTGATCAGCCAGATGTTGTTGTCGTCCTTGTGCGTGTACGTGGTGATCTGGGCCGAAGAGAAGCTTCAATTAGAGCCGAGCCGTCGCGTGCCGCCCACCTGGATTCGCTCACCTGCTGCTGGCGTGCGCCGCTGCCCTTGGGATAGAGATGCGAGTGGGAGTGCAGGTAGCCGCCGCCCGTCTTGTGGTTCTTGATGGTCACCAGCGCGCCGTAGGCCACGTCGCGCGGCATGCTCGCATTGTACAGCGAGTTGCCGATGAGCCGCGACTGAAAGGCCGAGCTGTAGAAGCCGTCGCCGTTGCCGCTGCGATTGAGCACGCTCAGATGGATGTAGAAGAAGATCGTGTAGAGCAGCACCGGCCAGAGGATGAGCGCAATGGCGCGGCACGCCAACTGCTTCACCGTCTCCACAATGGGCTGCTCCAGGTCGCCCAGTATCAGCCAGAGCTCGCTGGCCGTGTGCAGGCCCACCAGCAGCACCACGAACAGGCCCACGAACTTCACGCTTATCGTGCAGGAGAGCATCGTGCCGGTGAACAGCAGCCAGAGCCACCAGCGGCGCGTGTACGAGCCACCGGCGGCGGTGCACTTCGATATCTTGACCATGCCCCACACCGAGCCCATCATGAAGAACAGCAGGATCGGATCCAGCAGGATATACTGATTGAGGGTCAGCAGGCCCACATCTGCAACGAGACAACCTGCGCTCAGCTAGCGATTCCCATGGAGTGGCCCCCAAGGCTTACCGAAGATCAGGTACGCTGCCGACAGCAGCGCCGCCTCGTGCGAGCGCGTCAGATCGTAGACGGTGTCGAAGCCCATCGGCATGATGAGTGCGCCCAGTGTGGTGCAGAACTGCAAGGCAAGAGAGCAGAGCTGAAGATTAGTCTAGTCCAGAGAACTGGCTCTGATTCCGGATGCTCACATAGCGCATGCCCTGATAACGCGTCCCGTTGTACTTGTCGCCGGGCTTCTCGAACGGGAAGGTGCCATTGTAGCCGGTCAAATAGCCAGAGAGGCCGATTAACATCTGGAAGTAGAGAGAGAGAGAGAGAGAGTGAGAGGGAATGAGAGAGAGTGAGAAGTGTCTAAGTCAAAAGGAAGGAAATAAAATGAGTAAGGGAGAAACAGAGAGATACAGGGACAGAGATAGATATGGAGATGGAGACTGTGAGAGATGTATGTATGTATATATATATAGAGAGAGAGAGGAACACTGCGAGAAAAGCATCGGGATATATAGATAGATAGATAGTTAGAGAGAGAGAGAGAGAGAGAGAGAGAGAGAGAGAGAGAGAGAGAGAGAGAGAGATAAGTTACAAAGAGTAAAACAGAAATACAGACAGAGAGGGGGAGAGGTAATGATATAAGAACAGACAGGCATCGAAAGAGAGAAAAAGACAGAGATATAGAGAAATAATGAGATAGGGACAAGGAGTTATACAGGCATAGAGAGAGAGAGAATGAGAAACCCAGAGAGATAGAGAGAGAGTGACAGAGAAAGTAAAAAAGAACAGTAAGAGATAGAGAGATAATGAGATAGGGACAGTGAGAGAGATAAGCATCGACAGAGGCAGGGCAACACAAAGAGTGAGAGAGAGAAAGAGAGACGGAGAGAGGGAGAGAGAGACAGAGATCGAAGGAAAATATCAAGGGAAAAACTGATATGAAGCTACTCAGATAATGAGGCATATAGAATGAAAAAGCGAGAGATTGAGACAAAGAGATAGACAGAATAACAGTTAGATAGATACGTAGAAATATGTGCATAGAGAGACAAATACTTTAAGCAGAAAGCAAGACAAGAAAGAAGCTGAAAATGGAGTTAGACTGAAACTTCACATAGAAGTTTCTGGTATCGAAACAGAAACTAAAAATAGACAAAAGTAAAACTACGCTCAATATTCCCATAGGCCTACTCTATGCCAAGTGAAATAGATGCATAGAGAGATGAATACTACTCTAGGCATATACTGAAATATCATAGGTATTTTCAAGTCGTCTCACCTTTCCCAGCGGCGGATGCACGTCGAAGAAGAAGGTGCGATTGATGTACCAGCTGCCCATTTTGCCAAAGTGCGTCTCATCCCAACTGAGAATAGATGTGGAGCTCTGATTGGATCCAATTGGAATGGGATATTGGGCAATACTTACCAAATGTGATCCGGTTCGGTTACCTTGTAGAAGCGTGTGGCAAAGGTGAAGAGGAGCACGAGGCCCAGCAGTGTCCACCAGCGTCTGCGCGTAGGCCGTGGGAAAATGTGAAAAAAAATCGAGTTTGTTGCTTCAGTCTTTTGTTTTTCTTGCTCACCCATTGTCGTTGCTGGCCTGGGCTGGCTGCGTTTGGGCCACATCTTTGGCTTTCGCCGTGCACTTGGGCGCCTTAACAACACTCGCGGCCATTTGGCAGGCGCAAATTCAACAAAATAAACATCAACAAATTGAACAGAAATCTTTTTTCTTATCTTTTTTTTTTTGTTTTTTTTCTCTCAACTGTTGCACACGTCAACAGCGGCGGCAGACAAAGCTGGCGAGCGGCTAAAGAATGCTTTCTCCTTTGGCATTCTTTCATTCTCTTGCAATCACAACAGTGCGGGCCAAAGCAGTCAACAAAAACCGGTCTTGGCCAACACGAAACAGCTGCTGCAAAGCTTAGAGCTGCCTTGGCCAAGTGTTATCGATAGATGAGCTTAGCAGAGCTATGAGGAACATAGCTGTATATATAATTATATACATAATTTATATTCACATTCTGTATATACATATATATATTTTGTATTTCATATATCATTTCTTCAATACATTTCCGTTGCATATTTCGAGTCGGTGCTGAAACACCCTGTGCTTTGACGGTTGCTGCTTTAAAATGTGTTGCATACTTTGGGGCGGTGTATAAAAGGGAGCAGCTAAGCAGCTCGAGTTGATTGAATAGCGCTGTAGAGTTGTGAATGACCGACTAGCAGCTACCCTGCAATTTTCTACACATGCAAATATTTTAAATGCATTTCTTTATCGAATGGGGCGTGATAGCTGAAATCTTTAAGCATACACAAGAAACTTTGTATGGATTACAATAAGCTTACAAAGCGGTTGCTGGAGTAGCTCACATGGCTTCAATAAATATTATTATATTATATTATTAGAAAAAAAGAAACTTTTTATTCAATACATTTACGGAAAGACGGACGGACATTGCACAAAACCAATGAACTAATTCATGAATGAGTTAAAAAATGAATCTAGACAGTAGATCTGAAGATCACTTGAATCACTTGAATTTATACAGCTATTCTAAAAATCTCTAGGTCTAGCTGCATTCAACTTCGGCTTATGACAAACGATATACAAGATTATCGATTATTTTCGATAAAAATTAGTATATTATAAACTCCAACTGCGTATTATAAACTGCTACGAGTTTCCATAAGCATCGGCTCAGCGCGTAACTCTGATCTACGATACATATACATTGTGCCACGTCTCATGGACTCTCAAAATTTTGAAATGAGAGTTGTCTAGTTGAAAGCGATTGACTAATGGCTACCCTGCAATTACTAAACAAACACAAAACTACCATACAAATTTTATTGCCAAATAGTTTAGTTGTAGCTGTTGGATCTTATGAAAAAAAGCTATGTACATCGAAGGAGTTTTTGAGATGGAGATGATTTGCTTGTGAAGAACTCAACGTAATATAATAATCTAGTGGTTGCTATAATCGTAGAGCTCATAGCAAATATATCGAATGATGTCCTACTATAGCTACGATACTCGAATAATACCTTGTTTTTATTTTATATATCAATGTGGGAAGGATCACCAGAAGTTGCTTTGTAAGATTTTAGATTCCCACAATAAATAATAAAATTATATGAAATTCAATTGAAGTCGATTGCAAGAAGAAGATAAACGTTATCAAATACTTGAGAAAATTTAAATCAGATCTCAAAAGCATAAAAGTTATCATATAGTAAAACGGTCAGGACTGGATCGATTCAATTGTAGCAGCTGATCGAGACTCTACCAGAACTGGCTGAACTCAAAATGATATCTGATTATACATATGTGAATCATATGCTAGCAAAAAGCAAAAGGTGAAAAAAGTAAAACTACATATATGTCTGCTTGAATTCTATTGTACCAGAATTGGATCATGTCTAGATATTAGATAAATCTTAAAAATAAGCTTAAGTAATATCTAAAACTAGAGGCTATAATATAATAAATATATGATATTATAATATTAGAGATGAGAATCAATATAAAGTTAGGACTAACTTCAATCTTTGACGATTTGTATGCTTTGCATTGTAATCATAGCTTCCGCAAGTCTTCCATTAGACCATATGCAGATCTTCAGCTCACTTGGCTAAAACCCAGTTGACTTGGCCATAAAACACTCTGTATGCCATCTACTTTCTAAGGTCGTCCGGGTCAGGGCAGGGCAGGGCAGGGCAGGGTCGAGTAAGACAGGTCAGGGCATATGCCAAAGACGTCAAGGCACATATTGAAGACGCCTGCAAGCGGCTGTGGGCCGAATGAGTTATTGGCCAAGTGTTGGGCATCGTTGCGCCCCCGCTGGCCAAATGCGACGCCGCATTTATATTCAAAATTGCAGTTGCTTGGCCCAAAGAGCTGGAACACCGTCTGAATGCTGGCCAAGTTTTATGCACATTTAACACTTGTAAATGGCCAGCAATCATTTGAGCCGCTTACACGATGTCCACGTCCGTCCGTCCGTTCGTCTGGGCCATCCACCTGCAATGCGGCACCGCCGTCCCTGCCGTCCCTGACTCTGCTCCCTTTCGGCGTTTTGGGCCAGCTAAAACAACCAGCAACAGCCAATGATGATGATAGCGATGATGATGATGATGATGTTGACGATAAAGCTTCAGTGGCTCGACTCGTCTCGCAGGGTTTCGCTTTCAGCCATAGGGTCGCGAGCAGCGCCTGAGTTTTTATACCCTGAACCCATTGAAAATGGGAAATCAGGGTATAATGTTTTTGTGTAAAAGTATGTAACAGGCAGAAGGAATCATCGCAGACCCCACAAAGTATATATATTCTTGATCAGCACGATGAGCTGAGTCGATATAGCCCTGTCCGTCTGTCCGTCCGTCCGTCCGTCTGTCCGTCCGTCCGTCCGTCTGTCCGTATGAACGCCGAGATCTCAGAAGATATAAGAGCTAGAGAGCTGAAATTTTTTGTGCATACTCGTGTATACCATACGCAGTACGAGTTTGCTTTATTTTTTCGATAACTCATCCGATAAGTTTTTTATCGCGAATAATCGAAAAATTGATTTTGTTTTTTGAGCCTCATTGGAATACTATTAGACATAGAGACTTCAGATTTACTGTGTATATATATATGATGAATACAAGCATTTTGTAATCAACAGATTTCGGATACCACGCCCCCTTCGCCCCCAATTTGCAAAAAACGTATTTCAAGTACTAGAGACTTGTGCTTTAGAATGTACACACATTTTGATCATATGATTACGCTCTGAAAATTTCATTAAGATTGCATGTATACAAAAAAAGTTATTCATCATATAAATTCTCATACTATTGCCCACACTGCAGCGCAGCCCAAGCGCAGTCGCTGCTTACTGCGCAGTTAGCAGAGCGCGGGCGCGTGAGGGTGGATGCATGTGTATGTATGTGTGCGTGCATAAAAGAAGTGCAGAATGATAAGAATATCAACTTGAAGGGTTCAGGGTATCTCCTAGTCGAGCAGTCTCGACTAGAGTCTTTTTACTTGTTATATATATATTTAGAGTTTTTTTTTTTTTTCATTTTTTTTTTAACGTTGCAGCGGCTTTAATCGCTTTGATCTTGGCGCACAACAGTTAATTGCACGCTTGCTGCACAGTGGCTTTTGTTGTTCGTGCTGCCGTCGCTGCTGCTGCGGCTGCGGCTGCTTGCAACGGCAGCGTGGCAATTTGTAAGATAGAAACGTTGCCAGGCACGCCGTGTGGCAGCTTCAATCAAATTAATTGCGTGCTGTTAAGGCTAGTTGTTGTTGTTGCTGCTGCTGTTGTTGTATGTTTTGTGTGACACTTACAGGGTGGCTGACAGAAGGGTTGCCCACAGCCAGTTGTTGCAGCAGTCGATGCAACAGCAGCTGAGCATGCCACATACAGAGAGATCCGAATTGTTGCCATCAATTTGAGAGTCTCTCATTAAACTCGTGTCTAATTGCCCAGATCGTACACTTGTCTCCACCTCGCCCTCTGTCTCTGACCGCCTCTACCACGACGTCTCCATCTGACTGCCTTTACCTCTCTATCTCACTCTAACTTAGAGTGCCTCTACCTCGCCCTTTTCCTTCTCTGACTGCCTCTACCACACCGTCTCCATCTGACTGTCTCTATCTCTCTCTCTCCCTTCTGTTACTTCTTACTCTGATCGCCTCTACTTCTCCCTCTTTCTCTGACTGCCTCTACCTCTCTCTCTTCCTCTGACCGCCTCTACCTCTCCCTCTCGTTTGACTGCCTCTACGTCTCTCTCTCTCTCTCGTCTGACTGCCTCTACGTCTCTCTCTCTCTCTTGTCTGACCCGCTCTACCTTGCCTTATCCCTCTAACTGCCTCTACCTCTTTCTCCGTGTTCCTCTACTTCTCCCCTTCTCCTGCTCTACCTCTTGCTCGCCCTCACTTAAACCTTGTAAAAAATACTAAATACAGTAGTCGCAATTAACTTAATTTCGTGCCGACTCTCATTGCTATTAAAATTCTACTTAAATATCAAAATTTTTGTTTTGTGCATCTTTCGTAAGTATTATCCTGGCATGGCTCAGAAATTTTAGCATAGCTTGATAAGTGGACATTGGCTACAAAAACCTTAAAGCCTTCAAGGGGTTGACTTGAAACTGTAATTTGGCAAAAATGCTTTTCATTTTGTTCAGCTCAAGCTTCAGCTGCTCCACAGCCAATGAAAACTTTTCCATTCCAAAGCTTATCGATTGTCAAAAGTTTTCGAGTTTTCAAGTTTCAACAAATTCGATTCGATATCAAAACAAAACCCTCTTCATGTTCGACCATTACTTATCTATTTTTAGATTGACTTTCGAATAAACTTGACTTGTTTTTTGGTGCTCCATCAACACGCATAATACTATACAATTATTTTGATTTAAGGTTGACTTGAAAATGGGTAATTTTTTTTTTTTTTTTAATTTGAAAGAATATAATGCGGGTATTTCACTCATGTTTTTATAGCTCAGCATCGTCTGTTGTTTGGGGAGTAAGAAACTTCTCTAAGTTTCATACAACTAAATATTATGAGTTTCTGTTTAGAACGGAGCCCAAATTGGTTTATATCAACATATTTCTTATATATATATTGGGAAAATCTACAACTATTTGTGAAGATAGTGAAGAATTTAGAACTTACCTCACACACAAATTCACGAGAGAAGCTGGGAATAGGTAAGAATGAGTTAGAGTTTGTCGGTAGTGCCCGACTAATAGATATTCAAATCATTCCGTACTTCTTTTAGTGGTAGGAGTAGGCCAATAAGGGGGAAGAGCACTATGGTTAACTATTAATGTGCGTGTGTTATCAGGCAGCGCCCGATATATAGATACCCGCATTATATTAATGTATATATAGATATTGTATATGAATATATATTATATTAACATTTTGAGGTCCGTTCCTTTTGTAGTTTACGAGATTGCTGTGATCATAGGACCTCCTGATAAGGATTATTTCGTAGCACCCGCATTGCCAGCTCTCAAAAGTATTAGCATTAAGCCCCACATATGCATTTCCATGTGATTATAATCCCAATTTCTTTCCTTTGAATTTAAATTAAATAACAAAACGTTAAAAATTTTTATATATTAAATAATTGTATATTATATATTTTCATTTTTTTTTTTCGTTCAATAAACTTAATTGCTAACAATAATAATAATAATATTAATAAAAAAAAAAAAAACTATTTACAAATTTGAATCAAATTGAATTTAAAGCTATAACACATTTTCGATTTAGGCTTAGGGCTTAGGGTCTACATGAAGATCGAGGCAGGCGTACTGGTGGATCAGGGCCGAGCAGCCTGCCCGAGCTACAGTATGTACAAGGCTGAGATCCGGCCAGGCCGAGTCTCGCGCTGGCTGCTACACGCGCGACTGGTGCGGACTGTAGACGGGGACGTTGTGGAAGCTGATGCCCGCGTAGAGCGGTGCCTGGACGGAGGAGGAGGAGGAGGCGGTGGGCGCCGTCACGGCCAGCATCGACTTGCCGCTGGCGTAGAGATGCTTCTTGGGCAGCGCCGCCGCCGACGACTTGTGCTGCGCCATCAGCGAGGAGCTGGCCGAGCCGCCGGCGACCAGACGGCTGCGGTAGCTCTCGCAGGTCTTGCGCGACCACACCCACATGCCGGTCAGCGTGCCGCCCACCAGCTGAAAGAAGATGCGCACCAGCGCCGGCCAGGCGCTCAGCTGGGCCGGCTGCACGCAATCCTCCGGCGTCGCGCAGCTGGGCACCGCCTCCACGTACCGCTCACAGAAGGCGGCCACCACGCCCGCCGCCGTCGGCACGAAGAACAGCAGCGAGAAGATCACAAAGCGTTTGCGTATCTGGGCGAAACGCTGATGCGCCAGCGTCGGCTGCAGCTGCTGCTGCAGCGAGCGCAGCGACCGGGCGGCGCGCAGCGTGAAGTAGAGCCCGAGGAGCAGCAGCGCCAGCGCCGGCAGCTCCACAAATCCGGGCGCCGTGCACATGCCGGTCAGCTCGCTGGGCCGCACGCGCTCCAGCAGCAGCGCAGCGATGGGCGGCGCCAGCGGCGGCACCCAGGCGAGCACATGGAACAGTCCGGAGCGCTTCTCCAGCGCCTCGCTGGACCACTTCTTGTGCGAGGACAGGTAGAAGCAGAGCGCAAAGATCAGCCACCAGCTGGCCGCGCACAGGCTCAGGTACGAGGTGCTGATGTACGAGGCCAGGCAGGGCGGCGTGAGGGCGCAGGCCGTCCGACCCGCTCGCCCGCCCGGCTCCTGCAGCAGCGCCAGGCTGCGCGCCTGATGGAACACAATGCGCTCCAGATAGCAGACGCTGAACAGATTGTAGCACAGGCAGAGGAACAGCACCGGACGCTCCGGGTACCCGAAGCGCGTCGGCTCCGCCCAGAACGTGACCAAAGCGAACAGCGTCAGCACGAAGCACACGGCGGACAGGCCCAGGACGAGGCTTTCGGTCAGCTTCTTCTGCTGCGTCGAGTGGAACGCGTCGCGCTGGCACTGCGGCAGGCACTCCTCGCCGTTCAGCGGGTTCACGCTGAAGTTTTGCGGACAAAAGCCGACGCCAACGCCGGCACCGACGCCGACGCCGACGCCAACGCCAACTGAGCCGGCTGAGCCCGGCGCTCCGTTGCTGGGCGGCGATTTGCCCAGCTGCGCGGACATCTTCCAGGCCATCCAGGACCAATACAATTGCTGCTGCTGCGGCGGCGGCGGCGGCGGCTCGGCGGCCGACGTCTGTTGTCCATCGGCGCTGGGCGCTGGCACGCCCACAGCGGATCCCTCACTGGCCGCCGCCTCCTGCGGTATTTGCATACAGAGCTCGTGATTCTCTGGCTGCGGCAGCGCGTCGCAGCTGAGAAACTGCGGCCACAGCTGCATCAGCTCCGGCGCCGCATTCGCAGCACATTCGCCCTTGACCGTCTCGCAGAGCGACTTGCAGGCAGTCACGGGGCGTGGCACATCCGGGCTGCAGAGCGGAAACAGCGCCGAACAGAGCAGAAAACGTGCTCGACGCGAACACCCAGACTCGATCAGCGGCAACAGTTTGGCTATCTGCAAGAGAAAAAGAGAGAGAGGGAGGGAGAAGTGAGTGAGATGGGAAATGAGTTAAGTGCTTACGATAATATTCATGATTACAGAGACTAATTGAATTTTGTAGAGGAGCGACGCCTAGATTGAACAGTCTACGACTCGAAGAACTAAAAAGGTCTTCAGCCTTCACTAAAGAGTCAAGCGTGCCCTTCTTCTATTCAACTTGGACTCAAAGGTGGACCAAACCGAAGAATGCTGAGCGGGAATAATGGAGGGATGGATGGTAGAACGGTGGGGATGGGTTGGCTGGGAAGGTAGCATAGAGAGCCGGGTGGAAGAACGAGAGGTAAGAGGATGGGTAGATGGAAGGAAGGATCAGGCCAGGAGAACGGCAGAGCGAATGTAGCGACAGTCTGTATACAGTTCAAACCCTAAACGCTTAATATAAATAGAATAGCTATCAGTTAATAGAGCACTAAGTGTCCCTAGGTAGAGTAGGTAGAGCAGGGTTCCTCGACTTTGAGCTGTGAAAATGAAATTAAGATCTATTCCAAAGCCCAAACTCATATTTTGTGGAGAGATAAGAGTCTTAACCCAAATCAGTAGAGTGATAGATAGATAGGCAATATGTTGCATTATGAGTAGATTGACCAAGAACCTGATTGCTTATCTCTCATGGGAAAGATTGAGTAATCTAAAGATTTAGCTCAAAGTTGATCTAAGTCAGAAAAAAAGTCATTAGGTTCATTAGGATCTACTTAGGTAAAGATCTAGCACTAAGTTTAGCTCTAATACGTCTACTCATATGTCAGTCTAAACTGACTCTTTTATACATTAGTCCTATATACAAATAAATATAAAGATGATCAACTCGGGTTACATTTCCATTACCAACCGTTTCCCACTTCCCTCAATTCCCTCGCTCAATGCCAACTGCCTTAAGATTTTCCCCACTCACAATCTCCACCATCAACTTTCCAATGGCTTACGGCTCAGGCAGCGCAATCTATGTAGATCTAGAGCTACATATATCAATTAAGACTAGGTGCTGCTTTCAGATCACTCAGCACAATCTGCCTAGATCTAGAGCTCTATCAATTAAGGCTAAGTCAGGTACTCCCCGGCCACAGTCAAACATGAAAGTTTGCCGACAAATAATTAGAGCGAAGTGGGCAAAAACTAGAACTCGGCAAATATGTGCGCAAAGTTAAACAACAAATACTAAAAGGAAACAAAAAAAAATACGCTCAATTCTAAACAATAGAAAAAAAATAATGAAAAAATTTAAACAATAAAATTGTCGGCGTTCCCATTCACACCTCACACCTGGGCAGGGGCGTTCGGCGCCGTTGGCATTTGTTAATTGTTATTGTTGTTGTTGCTGTTGCTGTTGCTGTTGCTCTTCATTGATGTCTATAATTTTATCTAATAAAAATGCAATAAAATTGTAGTCAAACGTAGACGAGGTTTGCGCGTTTATCTCTTTGTTCTTTTGCCGACATAATCGCGTCTAGGCGCAACTACAACAGCAACTAAAACAACAACAACAACAACAAAAAGTGAACGACAACAATAAAAATATCTAATTGCATTTGTTTACAGTCAATTAAATAGTTTTGTTTATCTAACAATCGCAATCTGTGAGACATTTTGTAACGCGCCCCTCCTCAACAGCAAACGAACGAAACTCTTTCATCTTTGAGCAATTATCAAGTGAATTTAATAGGTAAACAAGGCTGCAATTGACATCCCTATCGGAGCGTCTTTCAATTCGGATGAGGAATATCTATAAATGGTTTATACACCCAGTCACATGTTACAATGATCACGGACTGAAGGAAGGATGAAGGGAGGTAAGCACTCAAGGAAGAAAGTAGAACGGAATGAAGGCGTGGGAAGGACGCAAAAGACGGAATGAAGGATAGATAGAAGAACGGAAAGAAGGACGGTAGGATGGACGAAAAGGAAAGACGGAAGGAATGACGGAATGAAAGGAAGGAGAGAAGGATGGAACCATGGAAGAACTGAGATGGACTAAAAGAAGGAAGGAAGGAAAGACTGTAGGAAGGAAGAACTCAAGGAAGAAAGAACTGAAGAAAGGAGGGACTGAAGGAACGCCTTCCTTATGGATACTTGGAAAGAAGGCGGGGAAAGGAAGCAGAAAACGGATGGAAGGATGGAAAGAAGTACGCTAGGATGGACGAAGAGAAGGATGGACCCATGGAAGAACTGAGCTAAGGAAGGACTGAAAGATGGAAGGAAGGACGAACTCAAGGAAGAAAGAACAAAAGAAAGGAGGAACTGAAGAAAGAAGAACTAAAGGAACGCATTCCGTATGGATAAATGGAAAGAAGAACGGAAAGAAGGCGGGGGAGGGAAGCAGAAATCGGATGGAAATAAGTACGGTAGGATGGACGAAAGGAAAGGCGGAAGGAATGATGGAAAGAAAGGACGGAGAGAAGGACGTCCCCAAGGAAGGACTTTAGGAAGGAGGGAAAGACTGTAGGAAGAGAGAACTGAAGAAAGGAGGGACTGAAGGAAGAAAAAACTGAGGGAAAGAGGGACTGAAGTTAGAAATGACAATAGGAACGACGGTTGGATGGGCGAAAAGAAAGACGGAGGAAAGAACTGAAGAAAAGACAATAGAAATCAAGGGCGGACGGATGGACGGATAGTTGGACAGACAGCCGGACGGATTCACCCCCGAGCATAAAACTGAATATAGATAAAGGGAAACTTGCATGGATCGATGGACACACGGACTGACTGACAACCATATGTCTAGTACCTCTCAGTACACCAGACGTCTAAGGAAAAGTATGTAATGTAATCGTATCTTGAAAGAAAAGAAAAAAACAACCTGCCTTTTACTATTAACAGTAAATTAACATTTCATGCCGAATAACATTACTTTAACAGGAACAAATGTAATTTGAGCTCCGACTCTAAAAAGTCTTGCGTTCTCCGCCCGTAGACCATTTGCTGGTCGGTGCAGGCGAATGCAACTCTCTGATAACATTGTTGAATTTCCCATTAGCCGATGACAAATGTGGTTTGTGTGAAAATTAGCGACAAACTTCGCACATGTGACGGGCTAAGTGGAGGAGGGAGGAGGGGGGAGGACGGAAAGCGGAGCGGTTGCAGCAGGTGAGTCAATATCGATATGGCTTCCCATGCCC
Organism: Drosophila navojoa; assembly: GCF_054131105.1. Lineage (NCBI taxonomy): Eukaryota > Metazoa > Arthropoda > Insecta > Diptera > Drosophilidae > Drosophila > Drosophila navojoa. Next base: position 5,552,253 of record NC_142895.1, on the reverse strand, counting down.
GTTCGCAAGTGTTGAGCGCAATTACGGGCTAATTACACGCAATGCATCGACTGACTGACTGCAAATGGCAAAAAGAAACAGACCAAAGCGTTTCCGAGTTGCGACTATTAATTGCAAAGCCCAGACACAACTTCAATCGAAATGATCCGCAAGCAGACGCAAAAAAAAAGCCAATACAGAAAGAGAGAGGAAGAGAGAGAGCGAGATAGAGAGGGAGAAGAAATTATGATACATAATAATAAAGGCGAACGGGGTCCAGACATGTCCGTCAAATGATGACGATGACGAACCCCGAACGTTCCGGGCGAGGCATAAAACATTTATGAGTTTGCGGAATTTTCGTCTAGAAGATGACCCAAAAGGGTTGCGGATTTGGGCCTGCGCTTAACGCGCATCTTAGCCACAGCCAAAAGAAATAAAAATGTGAGCAAGCAGACTGCATCAAATTAGTGAGACGTTTTCTCAGGAAAGAGCCCAAAAAAAAAAAAAACAAGTTAAGCTAAGAAAGAACACACACAAAAAAAGAAAAAGCAGCGCAGGCTTTGTGACTCCCAGTGCGGCACTTTGACATGCATTTGATGGGTTGACATGCGGTCCCAAGACCAAGTCCCGACCGGGCTTCAACTCCGGCTACGCCTTCGCTGCCTTGGCTCGGCTCGGCCCGGTTTGGCGACCAACATTCATCGAGGTTGGAGCTCTCGCCTCTCGGTTTCGCATTCATTCAGCTGCCACAGGCTTAGCTGGGCTTTGCTTCGCTTTGTTCTCTTGGCCAACATGCTTGTTGTTCTGGCTATAATTAAGGTACATTAGGGCACTCAATAGCCACACAGTGAATCACTGTATAGCCGCTGGTCATGTGGAACAGTGCATTAGGCACGCCATATACCCTTCAAAAAAGATACATATATTCATGTAGATATGCTATATGAAATATATATGTATATATACTATACAAATATAGATATAGCACTAACTTTACTTCCACTTGAGCAACTTCTCTTGGCACTTTTACATTTTTCGATCAATTTGCGAGGTATTTGTTAGTCGTTCAAATGTCTTTGATTGATTTAGTTTCTCGTTTCGATATTTCATACCGAGCTCTTTTGTGGCAGCCGCCTGTGAACTATTATTGTCAGATCGAGCTAGCATCCATCTCACTTGCCCTTTCTACATGTCTCTCTCTCTCTCTCTCTCTCTCTCTCTTTACTTCTCTCTATCTCTGTGTCTATTGTGCTGACCCAGAGGCAATAATAATTTAATGATGCTGCAGTCAGGCTTCAACAATGGCAACAAGTGTCAGGGCCCCATCATCATCAGCATCAGCATTATCATTATTATCATCATCATTATCATCATTGCCATCGTCATAGGCCAGGCCAAAAACTGAAAGGCAATCAACCTAATAGACAGGCCAACCGCAGCATCCACAGTCATAGACGCAGGCTGTGCGAGTGAGTGAGTGAGTGAGAGAGAGAGAGAGAGATAGATAGACTACGAAAGCTGTTTCACGCTTTTGGGCCACAAACAAACGGCCGGCCAAGTGTCTGAAATGTGTTATTAATGCCGCTTTGTGCTGTTCTTTTTCCCCCTCTCTTTTTTTTTGTTTTTTTCTTGCTGCCAAATGCAAAAGGGCAAACCCGACTTGGCCACAGTCTCCGTCTCCGTCTCCGTCTGTCCGTCTCGCCCTCTGCCGGCCTGCCCCAGTGCCCATTGCCGAGCTGGACGAGGTTTTGCGTCTGCGCATCGAATGCAATCTGCAACGCTCTGAGCATTTTTTGGCCACGCAATTGCCGCAGAAAAAACAACAACAACAAGTTACAGAAAACACTAAAAAAGAGGCCGCGATTCGCTGCGCCGCGCCGACGCGCAACGCCTTGCACACCCGACAAAATGCAACAAATTCGTTTTGACTGACTTTTGCGTGGAACGTGAAAAAAGAAATTATTATTGTTTTTTAATAATTAAAGTTAAATTGAGCTGATAATATTTGGACAAAGATTAAGAAAACGCAGAAACCTACTAAGCTTATTGCATTCGGGCTTTAGCCACTGCAGAATACTCATTCAAGGCCCAAAGCAGTCAGAGGCATTTTCTGCTTTACCACGCCTTCAATTGGTATATGAATATATATATTATTTCAATATCAATATCTATAGAGGATGATAGCATATAGGATTAAAACTGTAGAAACTGCATATAGATAGCATATATAGCACATATAACTATATATACTAAATGCGAATTTTCCGATATACCACGCCCCCATTTCGTATATAAATATGAATATATATATTGATATTTTATATATAGAGGATGATATCATATAGTTGAAATATGTAGAAAATATATGTATATCTTATTACTTTTGGACTGCCAGCTCAAGTATATATCTAAAACATCAATTCTCTAGCACTTGAATTACTATGCTCTCTGGTTAGCCACGCCTCTTGTAGGCGGATCGTGAAAATTCAAATATTTTATTTTCTACTCTATATGTATATGTTACGAATTTTAGGTTTGTAGCTTTATTTAAATGTAAATTAATATGAAAATATGATCGGGTCTCGATAAATGCACTTAAGTATTTAGATAAAATATTTTTAATATTATATATTATGTATTATATATTATATATTATATATTATATATTATATATTATATATTATATATTATATATTATATATTATATATTATATATTATATATTATATATTATATATTATATATTATATATTATATATTATATATTATATATCATATATTACATTTATTACATATCATATATCTTTAGCAAGTTTTGTTCGTATTTGAAACTGACATTTTTGTCGCCATTTAAATGCTAAGAATACAAAAAATTGCTTTCAAGCTTTGCGCGATTTTCAAAAAAATCGATCATGAAATTAACTTTTGTGTCATCGAGCTGTGTCTGTGTGTGTGTGTGCGTCTGTGTAAAATGAAAAAGTTATGCTTAATTTGCTTCAGCTAAAATTAAGTTTTTTTTCTGTAATTTATCTCTAGGCATATGCGCAGCTCTTTGTCTCTATGGCTTTCAAGTCGAGTTTCGTTTCGTATGTGGTTTTTTTTCTTTACATGCATATAAGCTTCTATAGGGTGTGCTAACCTTAGCATAAAGCAAGTTAGGCAAATCATTAAGCGAGAGACTATTATGAGATGAGTTGATGCAGCTTCTCCCAGCTCTATCTCAGTTGAGTTGCTTGAGAAGTTTCCGTTGGAGCGTTTACATATATCGATTTGCTTTGATTCTATATGTGTATACATAAGGGTTGTCTATATTGGATGAATGTATACTAGATATTTAGACTGAAATGTGAAGGTCTAGTGTAAGCAGAGTTAAGGTATAGCTTAGTGGAATTGGATCAGAAAATGAGATTTTTCTTGACCAGGAAATTTCTTAATTAACATCAAGCTACATTAGGAAAGAGTATTTCGTGTTCGATATGCGAACCATAAATCATTTTCTCTCTGTTTGACTGGCGGCAATTCCTTCAGTTCAGCCTGTTTCACACATTTTTTTTTTAACATTTGTTGTTGTTGTTGTTCCTTTGACGATTACGACGTCTCGGGCCAAGCTAAATAACATTTAACCTTGTTTCGGTTTGATAATGTTTTCGACTCTCGCGACCGTCTCGACTCGCTGGCTTGTTGCCTGGCCATGTTCACAATTCAATTACAAGCTAAGGAACAGCAACAACAACAACAACAGCAACAACAAACAGTTGACACCTGAACATAAACGCAAAGTTAATGATTTCTCGATTTTGATTAATGATTTCGCCGCAACGAAATCAAATGAAATGAAAGCAAAGCGAAGCCAAAAAGCCGAAGCATTCATGTTGCCCCATCGATTGTGCTTTGTTGTTGTTGTAGTTGCTGCTGCTGCGGCACTTTGGCTTTGAATATTTCGAAAGGGGGACTAGAGCTAGAGATATAGCAGCACCTCTATATATATATGTATGTGTGTGTATGCTTGGGGCTCGAGCTAGGCTTGGCGGCATCCTCCATTCATTAACGCTTTATGCCTTTAGCCATGATCCTCGGCTCGCCGGCGACATTTAATGCGCCCAGACATCTGCATAATCTGCTCTTAAGTAATGGATTAATTTATAATTTTCTACGCTGCATCCTCATCGTCATCGTCATCGCCATCGTCGTCGTCGATGCTACGTGGCCCTGGCTACCTGCACTCCGGTTGCCCAGGCTGCTCCCAGGCCGAGCCAACAAATTATAGGCTTAAGCGCCAGGCCAGGCCAGGCCAGGCCAAGCCAAGCGAGCTCGATAGCATGAAACTGGAACTGTTCTGCCTTTTGGCTAACCAGTTGGCTCGCCACCTGCCCCTGCCCCTGTGCCTTACCCCTGACCCTTCTGCACCTGCAACTGCAATTTGTTATGAGATTAGTTTGCTTCAGCCCAAGCGCTTCCATTGCCATCTAAGATGCTCCATGAAACAGTAGCTAAAAGCTATTGACTATGGTCTTCACTCCAGTGGAGATCCATCTCGTGTCTATATGTATAGTCTTATATTGGTATCTACATATATAGTTTCCATGACTAATGTATGCTTACTTATATACAATATATATGTATATACATATATAGATATCAATTCCTTAACTAATCTATATAGCTGAAAAAATTGCGTAGAGCGTTTGACTCTGTTCTACACTGGATCTCGAGCCTATATATAATTCTAGTTTCTATAAGTAATATATATCTTATAGTATTTACATTAACTCCTTATAAATATGACAGTTGCTAAAAGCTGTTGACTAGATCTCAGGTCTATATATACTGCTATATACACATCATTTCTATGATATGATATAACTTTTTCCTATAACATAATATAACTTATTTCTATATATACAACTGCTTTTTAGGAAATCTATATGTTGTAAATAAAAGAATAGCTTAAGGCTGTTGATTGATGTATTGACCATATTTTAGGTGTCTATTAGGGCTGTTGAATATTTTGAAAATATCGTACCGATGATGTTTTAAGTTTTGAAAAAAGTATCAATATGATATTTGATATGCAACTTTAAATATATCGATATATTATTATTATTCGATTTTTTCTTTATCCTTTTTCCCCATAATAAGTTTAGCTGTTCCATTATTAAAGTCAGAATAATAGATGTTAGCCATATTTAATTTTTGTACACTCGCAATGGGTTCACTTAAATCACAAAATATCGCAAAAATATATCGATATTTTGGAAAAAATTCAGATTTATACACATACATTTTATGGTGAAAAATATATCGATATATTGATACTTTGATATATTTTCAACAACCCTAATTTTTTTTTTAATTTTTCCATTGAAGAATTTGCAGATCTCTCTCTCTCTCCCTCGCTCTCTCTCTCTCTGTCGCTCTTTCACTCTCTCTCTCGCTTACTCTTTCACGCTCTCTTCGGTCAAGCAGATTTATAATATATATAATATAATTTCTAGGATATAATATAACTTCTTGCTTTAATACAATACAACTTCTATCTGCAAATAATATTATCATTAATAAATCTATATATTTTCAATGAAATACCAGCTTAAGCCTGTTGATTGACTTCCTTACTAGATCTTACTTTTACTATATATACGAACTTCCATTTACTGTGATCTTGATTAACTTTTTTCCATATACATACTTATACATATATGTACTTTAACTAATCTATATATGCAAATGAAAGAGTAGCTAAAGACTGTTGACTGATTTGTTTGTTAATTAGATCTTAAGTCTACCTATTTCTATATATACTTCTTTTGATATGCATATATAACGACTTTAACCAATCTATATAAATGGAAAAATACCTCAAATCTGTTGTCTGTTTTGTTGACTAGATCTTGTCTCTCCTTGACTTATCTATACTTACTAGTCTATATATACATAATCTCCATGACTAATCTATGCTAACTTCTTTCACTAATCTATACTAGTTTCTCTACATATATCGCTGCTATAATTAATCTAAGCTACATAATTCAGTTCATCTCATTCAGCTGCTATAATTTTCTCAGATATTGCCTGCTTTACTTTGTTATACATATTTATGGCAAACTTGTGCTCTATATATATGTACGTGTATGTGTATGTGTATGTGTGTGTTCCCAGCATTTGGCTGCGTGACTGATTTCCATAATCATTATTATGCCAATCATCATTAGCCGAGCTCATCATCATCATTATCATCAGGCTGATGCGTGAGCTCTAACAACTTCAGTCAGCTACTTGAGCTTTCAGCGTGCTCAAACGGCAGCTAGAACTATGAATGAGTTCAATGTGTGTGAGCTATGTGTGTGTGTGTGTGTGCGTGTGTGTGCTGTCTATGTATTGAGCATCTCTAGCAGCGGTTTTTGTTGTTGTTGCGTTATCTTGAGGCTGCATCTAGGCGGCGACTTTGGCCTCCACAAATTGCTCAGCTGCCACAAGTGACAAGTGTTGCAAAATGCTTGAGCAAAGTACCGCAAACTAGACGCACACACACACACACAGGCAGATAGACAGACAGATGTACAGTGAATGCTCGCACAGCTAGTAAATCTTTGTTGCTTGGCAGCCGCGCTTGGCCCAGTCAAAGTCAAGTTTGGTCAGCCGACAAAAGCGTCGTTCACGATCTTCATATGAGCAGGACGGCAGAGTTTTATCTTGCTGTCAGTTGTTGTTGTTGTTGCTGTCGCTGTTGCTGCTGTTGTTGTTGTTGTTGTCAGTGCATTTATTTGATTTGCGCTTTATTTGATTTCGTTGCTCGCTTGCCAGCCATTTGATACGAGCCAAAAGCCAGGCAGGCCAACAGTCGGGGGCGGCCGGGGAATATTAGTTGGATTATCGCTGTGGCTCTGGGGTATCGACAGCGGCCGCTTTGAAGTGCACCAATTGATTTAATTTGCCTTTGAAAGCGCTTGCAATTAGCGCAGCTCGCTTCGCTCGGTTCCCCCAGCTAGAAATGCGAACACAAATATGAATAATATGCGCGAGTGTTTCTTTCTTTTTTCTTTTTTTTGGGGCCAGCTGTGCCAGCGAGCTAGATATATATATACATCTATATACATATTATATATCTTCTTTTTTTTTTGCTCATTGCTGGCTCAACAGGTTACCGTGAGAGGCAAATTTGGAGCTTTGCTGGCCGTCAGGCGTTAATTTGCATAATTAAGACGCCGCCGCGTGACAACGATGCGATGATAAATCGAAGCCGACGACGCCGAGCAGGGAAAAGCTAAAAGCCAAATGCAAAATCCGTCGATGACATCATAGCTGGGCGAACTGATAGATCTCAAACAATCAGGCCGACGTTTTTTTTTTTTTGTCGCTGTAATTAAGCAGCTGATAAGCGCAGTCGCATAGCTGATTGGGAGCCACAAGCTCCCAGTCCCGTGCTCCATGCCCCATGCGGCGGCATGCAACTGTCAAGCGAGCACTGCCGACATATGAATGTCTTCTCACAACTAATTGACGTTTTGACTGCCGACGATTGTCATTCAAAGCGGCCAATGCAATGGCCAGCCAAATGGAATGAATCGAAGCGAGGCGAAGCGAAGCGAATTGAAATGAAATGAAATGAAATGTTCGCCGACGTTCTTGGCTTTTGCCTGCCAGCCAAGTCAAGTTGGCCAGCCAGCCAAGGCAGCCAAAGGCAGGCAGGAATGCAGGAAAAAGAGCTAGGCTTAATGGCAGCTACAGTGCTAGAAGCAGGCAGCCGCATCACAGACACAGCGCGGGTCATACCACTAGAAGCACTTGGTGAAATGTTTAGGGGAAAAAAGTTTAGTCATCTATGGATCTAAGGATAAATCGACTTGGGCTGAGACTGCAAATATATCTATACACTTCGATGTTATATTAAATTAGATTAAATATTGTATTCTGATCCATATAACATTTTATAGATTTATATTATAGATTTTATAATATTTATAATATATTTATAATATTATATAATATTTAATATAGTATATAGAAAAATATGTACTCTAACATATCTTGAAGAGGTTTTGAACCACAAAGATATCTCGTATATTCTCAGAATTCAAAAATAAAAAAAAAATGAATTTGGAACTCAAGCAATAATAATTTATCCTGTTGATATATAATATATAGTAATATATGTATATTAGTACAGTAGGAGAGAGGGAATGAGAGAATTATAGATTATCGAGACAATTTTGTAGGTAAACAAACCAGAAAGATCTCCTAGCCTATGGTCTAGCTTATGCGTATATAGTAGATTTTAGTTCTTCTTAGATCAAGATGTAAGATATCTTATTTAAAATCGAAACAAAAATTGTGTATAAAGCTATAGCAATAAGTTTTTAAGGAAGCGTAAAGTATTATAAAACTTCTCCATAAAATTATAACAATAAGAGTAACAAGATCTTGAGAAATCATAAAATACTCTAATAATTCTCTATAAAATTATATCAGTAATATATAATATATATAGATCATAAAATTCTCTATACAATTATAACAATGCGGTCATAGATGATCTATATAAATATTAAAATAATGCAGTAAAATTTAAAGCATCAAGATCTCAGCAGATTAATATATACAAAACTATTAGAATTCTGTAGCAGGTCTAAAAATTATAAGAGTATACTCTAAATGACAAATTTAATTAGCTCTCTGGGATCTAAATAACATTTCTCTGTAAAATTCATATAGCAAAGACTTTATGCAGATTAAAATCTCAGTCATGTCTCTGGAGAAAATCAGATATATATATATATATATATATATATATATATATATATATATATATATATATATATAGATATATAGACTATATGCAGTAAGCGTTTCTAATCTGTTGCAGCGTGAGTGTGGCAACTGTAGCACCGACTTCAGCTGGCTGTTCGATGCCAGGCAGCAACGGGCTTTGGCTACAGTTCGCCTGCCATTGGCAGCAGTTAGACAAACAGTCAGCGACAGCGGCGGCTAATCTTTGGCAGAAATCTGCCAGGCAGGCCGACAGTGAGACAGACAGACAGACAGACAGACAGACAGCTCAAAGGAGAGCCACAATGGCAGCGACTGCAACTGCAACTGCAACTGCAACTGCTTTGGCTGCGGCTGCTCTGGCAGTACATGAAAGCAATTGCGATCAGTTTTGCGCACGCTACAGTTACAATTGAACGTCTCGAGCCATTGTATATACATATATATATACTATATATAGACAGGCGGGCAGGCAGCCGGTCAGCCCTGACCCAGCCACACACACACACACACACACACACACACACACACACATGCAACTGGACGATCGCTTGGCTTAATGTATTCAATTTGAGCATGGAGTCCAAGTCGGCTGCACTTGCGTCTAGCCTGTCTCGGTTTTGGGGCTGACACTTTTGTCAGTTGCCTCGACGCATGGATAATACATCCAGCTTACATGAATTTTTGACAAAACAACAACAACAACAACAACAACAACAACAGAATTAAAACGATGCAAAAGAAAGAAAGCAAAAGAGTAAAACAAAGCTTTGCAGCTGCGCCACGCGCACTTGCCATATGCCCGATGCGATCGTTCGGCGGGCGGCCGGGCGACGGTTGGGAAATTATCTTTAGCCAAAGCAATTCACGCGAGCTCAGGCGCGCAGTTCAATTAACTTAATTGCCATGTAATTACGCGCTGCAACAACAACAACAACAACAACAGCAGCAGCAGCAGCAGCAACAGCAGCAGCAGTCAGCAACAATAACAACAACAACAACAACGTCATCGGCAACACTGGCACAGTTCAACGTCATCTTCAGCCACGGCGGCATTCAGCATCCTGCTGCAAAACAAAAGACTTAAGACACAAACCTGCTGCGGCGGCTGCTGCGACTCTGCCTGCTATATTTTGTTTTTTATTTCCCTCCTCTTCATCTGCTTCTTGGTTTTTTTCTCCGTTTTTTGTATTTTTTATGTTTCATGCCAACGCGATTTTTGTTGTCGTCGCTGTCTGCATTCTGAATACCCTGGACAGGCAGAGTCAGACAGCGTTATAGTTCGATTCTATGCCATGAAGAAGAAACAAGATATCCTTGAAAAGATACTAGACTATCTTCATTGGTGGCTATACTAATGACAATGACAATGACAATGACAATGACAATGACAATGACAATGACAATGACAATGACAATGACAATGACAATGACAATGACAATGACAATGACAATGACAATGACAATGACAATGACAATGACAATGACAATGACAATGACAATGACAATGACAATGACAATGACAATGACAATGACAATGACAATGACAATGACAATGACAATGACAATGACAATGACAATGACAATGACAATGACAATGACAATGACAATGACAATGACAATGACAATGACAATGACAATGACAATGACAATGACAATGACAATGACAATGACAATGACAATGACAATGACAATGACAATGACAATGACAATGACAATGACAATGACAATGACAATGACAATGACAATGATAATGATACTGTCGCTGCCTGTTATGATAATGAATACAACTAATGCTAATACAATATCTACACTGTCTGCAGAGGGCATCTATCAGTCAATCAAGATTCCCATCGGGTTTTTTGTTCCTTTTGTGTTTTTGCTCTGCTCGCTCAGTGGCATCGCATCGTTACTCTGACATTCCTGCCTGGCTTTTTCCCTGGTGCGGCATTTGAAAAACGTTGCTGCATTTTTTGCGTGCTTTTGTGCCTTGGGTCGTCATCGTCGTTCGTTCGAGCCGAGGCAACTAATTGTTGTTGCCAGGACGGCGAGCGGGCAACAGTTGCTAGCGTCTGTGGCACAGCCAATGTGAATGTGTGGAGGCAACCTTTTGTCAAAAATGTTTTCGTCAACATTGTGCAGTGCTTCATCATTATATCAAGTCGTTGCCAGAGTTATGCCGGCCATCGAATGACAAACGATCCATAGTTAACTATCACACACACACACACACACAGAGACAGGCATCCACTTTCAGTGGCAGCGCCAAACTTCAAAGTCATTTGTCCATGTGTAACTGATGCATTATGTTCGGGGTGCGCATTGTTGTTGTTGTTGTTGTTGTCATTATTATTATTATTATTATTGTTGCTGGTCGGCAGCACTCAAACATTTGACATTATCATTGCTAAGTCCCCTCAAATGCCGCCCTGACATTCTTTGAGTCTTTGTTACGGCTGCTTTGCTTCTTCTTTTGCTTCAGTTTTTTGTTTCTACGAACATTTGCCCACATAATTACAATACAAATATACCTACATATGCATGTATATGTATATGTATATATACATATTATATGCCTTTATATCTGAAAACGTAACCTGGTAGCTTTAGCTAACAACAACAACAACAACTTGGCGCTTCACATTTCAGCGTCTGCCTGATAAGCGAGCGACTCTTATCAAAACGCCGCCACGGATTAACTCTGGATGAGTTTTTCTTTGCTAAGAGAACAACAACAATGCAGCAGGAAAAAAAACAACACTCTTTTTGTTGCTGTTGTGCCTAAAACTGATAGCTGATAGCAATGCAAACACATTAAGTATTTATCAAACGACCGACAAAATAAAAGACAAAAGAAAAAAACAAAAAATAAAAATAAAAAGAATTTAACAAAAAAAAAAAAAAAAATAATAATAAATAAATTAAATAAAATGAAAATAAAATTTAATAAAATTTTTCTGTATGCCCTTAAAAATACAAAAAATTATACAAAAATAAAAAGGCAATAACTAAAAAGAATAAAAAAAATAAATAAAATAAAATCCATAAAATTAAAAAAAAAATAAAATTAAAAAATATAATAAAAAAAATGTTAATTAAAATATTCTTCTGTATGCCTTTAAAAATAAAATAAGATAAAATAACTAAAAATAATTTGCCAAAAAAAAAAAATATATATATATTGAAATACAAAAATTAAGTAAAAATATTTCTTTTCGTTTCTTTTCAATTTATTTTCTGCATGCCTTTAAAAATATATTTGTCTAAGTAGTACATATATCAAGTAAAAGTCTAAAAGGGAAAAATGGCAAAAAGAAGAAATAGAAACGAAATGCATACGAGCTCTATTCTTTAACGTTATGCAAAGTATTCTCCCATTGACATGGAAGAAAACATAAGACTCAATAATGACGTATAAGTATTACGTACTTTCAATATCCGATTCTCGATAATATCGATAGGTTCGCCCACTTTGAACTTCTATTGGTTCATCTATAGAGTTTTGGCTATTGCAAAAATATAATATAGAAAGGCTTGTGAGCTCCCAACATGATCTTCTTCTCTACTCTCTGTGGTCTCCCATCATATCTACTTCCATTCTGCACATTCAAACTTCTCATGCAAATGCAGAGTTTCGAATTTTCGTATTTCCTTTTGCACTTGTTTACTCAGAGCTCGATTGTTGATTTAGGTCTTGGGAATTGGATGACATCAACGTTAAAACTTTGACCAGGCTATGATTTCATAATCTGCATTTCAATTATCGTTATTAAAAAAAAAAAAACAAAAACAAAACTGTGTGAAATATTCTTTTTCTTTTTTTTGCGCCTAGTTCTTTAATCAAATTGTGAGGCAATTGTGGGCATATAGATATAGATATTGATATTGTGGCTATATATACATATGTGTTTGTGTGTCTGTGTATATATCAGATATTTGTATTGAAAGCGCTCTTTGATAAGCGGCATAATTGCCATAAACATTTATGGCTGCCTCTCAGGGGAGGGGAGGGGCAAGACTGGTGCGGGACGGTTGCAGCCATCTAAAATTTCTTCAGCTTGAGGTGTTCCCATTGGGGCTTGTGCTCTTTATCAGATGCCTCAGAGCCGCACAGTGACAGTGGAGCCCTGCCCCAATCCTAGCCCATGCCTAATGGGCTCTGATTTTGAAAATCAAACAATTTTATTGTCGCCATCGTTGACTTTATGGAGGAAACTTTGCGGCTTTATGTGATGTGATGTGATGTGTGTGTGTGTGTGTGTGTGTGTGTGTGTTTATGCTATGGGGAGACTATTGCAATTAATAATCGTATGAGAAGAGCAGCGAGTGGGAACAGAGACAGGGAACGAGACTGGGGACTGGGAACTGGGGACTGGGTGCTGCCTTTTGGTCACATCGGCAATTCGAGTCTCAGATCTTGGCTGTGTCAGCGGCTAATGCGTTGTCCAAACACAGCGCCCAAAACGCTGTTCAAATATTTACAATTACTTTACATAAACGCTGGTAGAGGCAGTGGGGTAGTGCTGCCCCTCCCCCCCCTCTCCCTCTCTCTCTCTCTCTGCGGCGCACTCATCTGTCATATTTAAGGCACAAATCCGACGGGCGACGGGCCGCAGCTTGTCGTTCTGCTTCTTCTTCGTTTTCTTGTTGTTTTTTCTCTTTAGTTTATTTTTTTTGTTTCTTTATCGAAGGCGATATGACAAACATGACAGCGAGTAAGACCGTCTCCCGTCTCCTCTTATCACCCTCTCCGTCTCCCTCTCTCACACACTCTCTCTGTGTGTCTGCCCGGGAACACGTGAAATGATAATGGACAAATAAAAAATCTAGCTGACATACAGCACGGCCAACAACAACTGGCGGAATGGTGACCAGGTGGGGTGCGGCAGCAGTGGGGCATAAACAAGTCAAGTCGAATAGCATAGCGGGCAGATCTCTCCACATGCCACACACCCACCCGGCCCCTCACAATGCGTCGCTTGCACTTGCCCTCGCCTCCATATCTCTTTATTCCCCATGCTGCTGTCTCTATCTATATCTAGCTAGATTTCATGCTCTCCCTGTCCCCCCGCTCTCTCTCTCTCTCGCTCTTTATTTGCTCTGTGGGCGTTACGACCGAGTGCCGACAAAGTGCTCGTCAACGGACAATTACAAGCAAATTAATTCAACGTGTGCTGCAACACTATTACCCATTGCCCCCTTCCTCCCGCCCTGCTCTCCACTGATTACCCATTTTGCCCCCCCCCGTCCCCTTCGAAGCACCCTTAGCTGAGCAGCGCACCTCTCCATAGATAAACATCTATCGAAATTGAAGAACTTGGACACTTGTTGAAGTGCTCCATGGCAAATTGGTTGAGAGTTATGGAGAGTATTTTCCAATCGACATGGGAGAAAACATGAGACTCAAATATAGTCCATTATAATTGCTATATGTATATAAGATATTATGTATATACATGCTCATATGGTATTATATGATAGATATGCATTGTAATATGATATTATATTGTATTGTGTATTCTATTACTTACAACTTTATACATCTTAATTGATGTTGATATGAATATGCTGTGAGCTCTTTTGGAGAACTGGGAGAAAACAGAGAAAACAGGGAGGGTTCTGTTCAAGAACTACCATGAGTTTCGGCTTTAAGCGTCCTATAGGATTATCGATTTTCGATATCGATAAGTTCAGCTAGTCTTAAAGCTCAGTATATTATTAAAAGCAATTTTGCTAAGAAATTTTACAGTTCGTCTTCAATTTTCCCATGTTCCAAGCAAGGAGTCTGATATGATTTATTGTGGTATGCCAGGAATACTACAAAATTTGGACTCAGGTCTATAAAGGGCACTATTACATTACCTTACCGAATAAACATCAAATCATATATCATGTATATGTGATATATATTAAATCATATATCATATATACATATATATAGCTGACATATCTTTGATCTCCTTAAAGATCTCATAAAACGTTTTAGCAGCTTCAACTAAAATATAATAAAAACTTTTGTCTTCGGGATGGAAATTTTTACATTTCTTTGATTTTCGCCTTTGCCTTTGATAGTTTTAGTTTTCATCGAATGCATTTGCATCTGGCCACACAAAGCTTTTTGATGGCTGCTGTTGTTGTTGTTGTTGTTGCAGTTGGACTTTTCTTTTGATAACTTGAGGTCTATGTTGTAGCTGCTGCTGTTGTTGTTGTTGTTGTTGTTCCTATTTCTATCCGCTTGCAGTTGAAAAGTCTTTGATCTGCTTTTTATATGCTTCCGATTTAATTTCATTTTATTTCGTTTGCTGCTTTCGTTTTTATTGCCCACTTGAAACATGTTCGACTTTTGTTTGAGTTTCATCTAAACAAAGACACAGACACAGACACAGAGTGAGACAGATATACAGAGAGAGTGAGAGAGAGAGAGAGGCACAGTCATGCACACGCAGCTGAGGCTGCAAAATTGAACATTTCGTCGATCCAAACAGACAGAGAGAGGGAGGGAGAGAGAGAGAGAGAGGGACAGAGAGAGCGAGCGGGCGCACCAGATAATGGAAGTCAGACAGACAGCAGGAGAGGCAGACAGACATCCATTTAGGGCATAAGAACGAACGTTTACAACAGCGCCAGGCGCAGGCTGCGATAAGAAAGGCAAAGTAGGCGGCAACGCGAACCGAACGCCTCCAAAAACCAGACGCAAAATCCATGGGCAATGCACGACGGCCAGATACGCAGCCAGTCGAGCAGAACTGCTTTTACATAGGAACTAAACATACTTATAGATATACATACATACATACATACATACATACATACATACATATATTCATATATCTTATTAAACTCCCATTTAATGATCTCTACACCTTTCCTTTAGCCCATTTAGTTACAGGGTATGCCATAGCCTGACTAACTGCGTGTCGTGGCGTGGCCTGGTGCCGCATTTTATGGCTTTTGATACTCTGCCGGCGTCGCAGCCGCAGCAGCTGCAATCAGCTGCCGTCTCTATTGCCCGAGAGCCGCTGCACTTAACGCCGCACAGCATCCCAATGACCAAATGACCAAAACAGAAATGCGGCGCAAGCGCATGGCAGGGGCGGGTGTACGGCCGATGGCAGGGGCAGCGGCTGGGGTAGGGGTAGGCGTAGAGGTAGGGGCATGAAATGCCAGATATACTCAAAAGAGCCCGATGAATGCCGCAACAGGCAAAAAGGTGTTAATGGACTTTGGCCAAAAGAAAGGCCCCGACCATGACCCCGACTACCGTCCGACGTCCGACGTCTTCCGACCCCTGCAATGCCGTTTGTCTACGCGTCGCACATTTCTCACTTCTTTCTTTCATTTTCACTATTTCTCTTTGTCTCTGTGTATGTATGTGTGTGTGTGTGTGTGTCTCTCTCTCTCTCTCTCTCCCTTTTCGAAACACGGCTCGGCTTTTGTGGATCGCGTCAGCTCGTCTCTAGATTTCCACTAAACGTTTGCCCCATTACCATCAGCATTATCCGGCACCGTCTCCGGCACCGTCTCTCCGTCTTCGTCTCTATCTCCGTCTCCGGCTGCTGCCTCATCTTCTTCAGCGTCTGCCACAGCTTTAGGCACGCACTCGGTTCGACTATTTCCATGGTAAATTATGGCCAAGACTGAAGCTGACCTCAAATGCACTTACGGCCAAAACGAACAACAACAACAACAACAACAAAATGCTCAACTTTAGTTCCAGTTAACAATTTCTTGCTCATTTCGTCATTTCATTTTTCGTCTTCTTCTTCTTCTCTTGCTGCTGTTGTTGTTGTTGTTGTTTGCTCTTTGTAGTTGCCTCTTCATATATTGTTTGCTGCTGAGCTGCTGCTGCTGCTGCTGCTGCTTCTTTTCATTTTGTATTTTTATACCCTGAACCCATTAAAAATGGGAAATCAGGGTATAATGTTTTTGTGTAAAAGTATGTAACAGGCAGAAGGAATCATCGCAGACCCCACAAAGTATATATATTCTTGATCAGCACGATGAGCTGAGTCGATATAGCCCTGTCCGTCTGTCCGTCTGTCCGTCCGTCCGTCCGTCCGTATGAACGCCGAGATCTCAGAAGATATAAGAGCTAGAGAGCTGAAATTTTTTTGTGCATACTCGTGTATACCATACGCAGTACGAGTGTGCTTTATTTTTTCGATAACTCATCCGATAACTTTTTTATCGAGAATAATCGAAAAATTGATTTTGTTTTTTCAGCCTCATTGAAATAATATTAGACATAGAGACTTCAGATTTACTGTGTATATATATATGATGAATACAAACATTTTGTAATCAACAGATTTTGGATACCACGCCCCCTTCGCCCCCAATTTGCAAAAAACGTATTTCAAGTACTAGAGACTTGTGCTTTAGAATGTACACATATTTTGATCATATGATCACGCTCTGAAAATTTCATTAAGATTGCATGTCTACATAAAAAGTTATTTATCAAATAAATTCTCATACTATTGCCCACACTGCAGCGCAGCCCAAGCGCAGCCGCTGCTTACTGCGCAGTTAGCAGAGCGCAGGCGCGTGAGGGTGGATGCATGTGTATGTATGTGTGCGTGCATAAAAGAAGTGCAGAATGATAAGAATATCAGCTTTGAGGGTTCAGGGTATCTCCTAGTCGAGCAGTCTCGACTAGAGTCTTCTTACTTGTTCTTTCTTTTATCATTTTATCTGGAACATGCAAAGGCGAAGCCGACGCTGACGTCGACGTCGACGTCGACGCCGCAGTCACTGATAGCAGGCAGCGTTTTACATTGAAAAGCAATTAAATGTTTGCGGCTGTCGCTGCTCCAGAGTCTTTTGACTGATAACTTGACTCTGCGAGTGTGTGTGTGTGTGTGTGTATGTGTTTGCTGACTCGCCTAGATATGCTTAAAGTAATAGAGTTCCCTTACATTAGACCCCCGACGAAACTCCATATAGATAGTGAAGCAGAGAACTCAAAAACATCCTAGAGTCCTTTCAAGGAAGTTACCGAAAGTGAGGATCATTCCTTCTTATAGCAAGTATAGCTATTCAAATTGTAGATTCGGCTTGAAATTTGAATAGTTTTTAGAGATTTTTATAGCTGGAATGGTGCTAGGGGTTGAGCTGGTAGTTTCCATAGCATGGACTTCATATCAGTTAAGACAAGTCGAATAGATGGAAACTTAGGCAAAACTAGTTTCAGCAATCGAATCACACTGAGTCTTAAAATGCCTTATATATCTCACACATACTTCGCTATCTCTAACAGAGATTTACAGTCTTATCTCATATTTGATATGGAGTAAACAAATCTCAGGCAAATCAGGCTTGAGCTTCAGATTGTCCTGCAGAACGTTGGGCTTAAACTATGAATCCTTTGGGTCTCTGGATTTATGGATGGTATGAAGATTTGAATTGAAGAGAAAGAATTGATTTTAGAGTACAGTCAACTCTCTCTTAAGCACAAACCATATGGAGTAGACATAGTTTAGTCAGCCAAGATGTCTTTGCCTTATAAACTAAAACAACCTTTGGGTAATTCATCAATGATCCACGATCTATATACCATATATAGTATGAAAATATGTATAACTATATGCTTTGTACATGAATGATATATGGGTATATGTAGTATATGTATATATATTGAATATGTCATATCCTCTAGACTAGATTCCTGTCCATTAGCATAGATAAGTCATTAGACGATTTTGATAGCAATTCAATTGATTATAGAGTCTGCTTAGCTTTATCTCTATCTCTATCTCTCTCTCTCTCTCTCTCTCTATTCTCTATCCTCTATCTCTATGTCTTTCTCTATCTGTCTGCCCTTATCCACACTTATCAAAGAGAAAAACTCTAAATGTCGCAATGCCCCCATAAAGCATAGATCAGCTACCCTAGATATCATAGCCATCTGAACTGGAATTCCTTAAGGTCTATTATTCTACATATATACATACAGATATCATAACATACAGTGATATATACATAATAGATATATCTCTTATTCTGCATATTTCAATATATACTAATAAATATTATTCTACATATATAGCTATATATGTATATCTCTTCATTCTCATATTTCATACATGATATCTCCTTCATAGATTAGCAATTTCCTGTGCTACATACTATAGCTGTGAATCGATTTTGATGGGTTTCTTCTAATTGACATTTCGGAATCTCCTGGGAGACTTTGCCCTCGGTCTTTATTTCAATTTATAGTTGACTATTTGTTTTTCTCTGGCTTTCGTCGTTATCTTGTGTATATCGCGAAACGACAAAGCCAAAGCGAAAAGCCAAAAAAAAAAAAAAACTCTATATATATATATAGACATTTTTTATATATGTTTGTGAAGAAGAAGAGGAAGCAGCTCAAAAGTGGAGGCGCTTTGATCCACTGCCGCCAGTCGCCGTCAACGTCACAGCAACTGACACAGCGCCGACTTTGACTACAGCTGGAGCTGGAGCTCGAGCTGGAGCTCAAGCTGAAGTAGAAGCTGAAGCTCTGGTCATGTCCATATCTACAGTTACAGATCCGTCCACGTCTCCGGCGTCGCAGTCCGATGACTTTCGCAATGCTTTGTGACTTTTGAACACTTTTTTTGTTTTTCGTTTTCGTTGTTTTTGTTTTTGTTTTTTTTTTTTTTCGCACGTAAGCGTCAAGAATTGTTTTTATGGCCACACACCATACCGAAAGGCAAGCCGCTTATCGGGGTACAGGCATCGGCATCGGCACCGGCACCGGCACCGGCTCAAGCACAAAGCTAGGCCAGGCTGGGCTGGGCCATGGAGGGGGTGGGTGGGGATGCTTACCTGCAGCTCAGCCTCCAGCTGATTGGTGTGACCCGCGAGATTGGGCAACGCGGTCATATTGTAGCCGAGCCCCTGGCAGGCGGACACGGCGATGCGTTTGCACTGTAATCCATTGGGGCTGCTGCTGCCGCCGTTGCCGCCGCCGAGGCCGTTGGCAGCGCTGCCCGCGGCCGCTACCGCTGCACTGCACTGCAGCAGGCAGGAGGCGAGCAGGGCCAACAGAAGTTTGGCTGCCAGCATTACGCGCACCGAATCGAATGCCTCTGCCGAGCTGTGGTCACTGGTCTGCTCACTAACGGGCCGTACACTCGATCTCTATGGCTAGTTCAGGATCAGAATCGGGATCTGGCTTAGAGGCTGGCCAATCAATTGGGCCTCATTGTTCACAATAGGCGAATCATTCACTCGCGCGGGCGCTGCTCTTATCAGCGAGTCACGTGAAAAAAAAGTATTGAGTGGATGGGTAAATCGAGGAATCAAGACACGATTTACTATAATAAATATATTTCCGATTGGTTCAGGAGGCACTGCGTGAAGCGTACGTAATTTATCTACTTTGAGGTGCGACTGCAACGCGTCCACACTGCTCGATGTTTCAACATGGACTGAACGAAGCGGCGAAACGAACTGCGGCTCGTCGGGTTCAGCCGGTCGCCGTGAGAGCGAGAGCACGAGAGCGAGAGAGAGAGAGAGAGAGGTGAACTGGAGTAACAGCTGAAACTAAACTGAGCGCGCATACAAAACAAAGCGAGGTACACAGAAAGAGAGAGAGGCAGAGAGAGAGAGAGAGGGAGAGAGAGAGAGTGAAGAATAGATTAGGCAGATATAGAGAGCGGAAGCTAGAGTGAGAGAGACAGAGGGAAGCGAGCTGTTTTTGGGAGAGGAAGCCACAGTTAGGGCGCTAGACAATTTGAATTTTTGGTCCGTTTCAGCAGGTGCATTACATATGTATTTGCATTGTCATAGACCAAAATGTATGTAATTTAGAGCAAAAACAACAACAACAACAACAATGCATGCCAGTACAACACAGTTTGTATAACAATAACTGCTTCTGGTAGATTAATAATGTGAATATATTCGAAACAATTCATTCAATAAATTCAAAATATAAATAAAAATATACAAACAAAAAAAATTAAAAAATAAATAAAAATATAAAAACAAAAATAAAAATAAAAAAAAAATTTTTTATTAATTTCTATAATAAATAAAAGTATACAAAAAAAAAAAAATAATAATAATAAAAAATAAATAAAAATATAAAAAAACAAAATAAAAATAAAAATAAATTCTTTTTTTTATTAAAATAATAATTAAAAAAATTAAAAATATAAATAGTCTTTATAACTAAAATTATTTAAGTTAATAACAAATAAATAAAAAATATAAAAAATTTTTCTAAAATCAATTGTATGACCAACAAATATTATTATTAGCAAAAGACATTTGTAATAATATATGCTAAAAATCAAATAATTTTTTTTATATTTAGGCATAACAGTTTTATTTATATACTCTTTACGAAAGGGCATCGAAAAAGTGAGCTTTCTATAGTTGTAGAACGAAGAGACCCAAGAAGCCCAAAAAATTTCTAAAAAAGATCTCTTCCCACTATATGCCCAGATCCTTATGTATTCAGAGTACTATTCATGCTAAAGACTTGGATCTGAGCATATATACTCGGTCTACTGGGGCATGACGAATCGGGAAGAAAACTTTATTTTCTACAGTTTTAGAGCTAGAAACATAAAATTAAGAGAGCATTATTACTGTTGACATTCCCTATGGAATTGCACATCTAGAATATATACATAAATCCTAATTTGGGGCACGAAAATCTGGAATCTTTAGCGTTAAGGTCATGAATGAGTATTTTATTCATTTTTATACCCTAAACATATTTTTAATGGGAAATCAGGGTATAATGGTTTTGTTTATACTCATTTTTATTTAATCATATCAGTTATATGGGATTCTTTTTGTATTTCATTTTAAAATACCTTGTATTTGTTAAAATTAAATTTAAAAATTTAATATTTTTCTGTCATTATTGTATATATAGGAAATATTATTACATATTACCATTTATTCATTTTTATTTTATGTTAAAAAATAATTAATTAATGGTAATGGATTTAAAAAAAAATATATATTTGAATTTTATTTACTCATTCTATTAGCTGTAGTGAAAAATATATATGAATAATATATATTAATTTTAAATAAACTCTAATTTTTATTTTTTTTTATTTTTATTTTTTTACGATATATAAAAATAATTAAAAATGAATATTATTTTCTGTATTGTCTTTGTAGTCTTATCTGTCTTTGTAGTTTTACTTATAGTAAAAGAATAAATAAATTCATAATAAAATAATGTGTAATAAAAAAATGACTATTTTTAAATGTGTACGAATAACATAGAGCTATGGTAAATTATTATTTGATTTGAGGTGTGTTTATTTTTGTATTATCTCAATCGAATCAATTAGATAATTTCCGAGTCTCAAATGCACCGTTACCGATTGAGCATCAATTTCTTGATGAGTCTACAATTGCTGATCGATGATCGATGAGCGACGATGGGTGATCGACAGCCAGCTGACCCACCTGTTGGCGGCAGCAGTGGCAGGTGAGCTATGCAGCGCGGCGTGGCAATCAAAGCGCCGCTCCACCGATCTTTCACATGGACAGAGGCGAGCGAGCGAGCGAGCGAGTGTGTGTGTGAGTTAGTGTATGATTGGCTCCTTGCTTGTGGGGCGAATGAGAAATTTGATCGCATACACGACAAGCTGCAACCACAGCAACAACAAGAGCAACAACAACAACAACAACAAGACGAAGGAGCAGCAGCAACGACATCAAACAAAACTGAAAGGTGGCCCCTTGCAGCAATAAGGTGGCGGTGGTCTGCCATCTCGCTGGCCGCGTGGGAGCGGCACCGCGGCGCGGAGGACGGTGGGCGGAGGGAGGCGGGCCGGCTGGGCAGTTGGGCGGCCTCCGTTGGCAGCGGCGTCGGCAATCTTTGATGTGCGCTTTGATTTCCGGCAGCGAGATAAGATTCTCTGCCTTTTTTTTTCCTTCTTGCTTAATATACACACATATATATACATATATATATATATATTTCTCTGTTGCTCATTGTTGCCCCTCTTTGGTGGGGCGCAGACGGCGGCGCTGCAACAAATCGCAAATCAAAACGAATTGCAGCAAATTTTGCGCCAGCGACGGCGCATCAAACGCAGTTGGGCGAAGCGTAGCGAGATTTTTATCGCCGCACCAGCAAAAGGAGGCGTTGCACATGGCTGGCAACGTTTGGTGGCTGGCAACGGTAAAGCGCGGCGGCAGCAGCAGCAGCAGCACCGTCACTTGAACAGCCATTGCCACGGCCAATGCCAATGCCAATGCCAATGCCAATGTCGATGCTGAATGCCAAACTCTGAATCCCGAACGGAGCTTTGAAATAGAAATATGCATAGAATGAAGATCGCTGATCAAATGCCGCTTGCAACACCTGTTCTTGGATTTGTGGCACGCTCAATTGACAGCAAATCGGCGCACACTTCCGCAGTACTTCAGCCCCTGCCCCTGCCCCAGCCCCAGCCCCTGCCTCTGCCTCGATCCCTGCCAACCACTTTCAGTGATCTTTCAATTGTCATCAGAGCTAATACCCATGTAAGCCTACATACCCTGCCCCTGCCCCCGCTCGGCACGTCCCCTCGCTCTCGCCTGTGGGTCCCGTTGAGCGGCTCAGCAATGGGCAACAATAATACGACTACTCGACGACTCTTATGCTCGGATCGCTGCACGGACTGTTTGTTTGTTGATCTTTCAAAAATCCCGGCGTACGCAAGAATATATATATATATTCACATCATCAAAGGGAGCAATCTGGCTGCATGTGCTGCATGTGGCAGGGGCAGCCGCTACCCTATAATAGCTAATGTAAGCACTTACTTTTGGCCTCCTCGGCTTCGTCTTTTGTTTACAACTTATGCCCTCTCGTCTCTCTCACTCCCTCTCTCTCTCTCGCTCTTTGTCTCTTTCGCCTATCTACTCGCTCTTTTGATGTGAAGTGTTTGCATTGAGTGCCACGGCCTGCACCCAAGTACATACAACATCTATAGCAAAAACGCTGCGAGGCGTTTCGGTTCAGTCGATCACTTCGCATTGTCTCCGGAACATGGAGAATACGAATGAATGAGCATACATTGCCCCAGGCCAAGCAATTTTATTTTGCTTTGCTCGCAAAGCTTATAACAATAACGTTTTGTCTTGAGCGATCTTTAAGTGGTATTCGAGATATTGGAAAATACCCTGGAAATTATATTATAGATATAGATATAGATATAGATATAGATATAGATATAGATATAGATATAGATATAGATATAGATATAGATATAGATAGATATAGATATAGATATAGATATAGATATAGATATAGATATAGATATAGATATAGATATAGATATAGATATAGATATAGATATAGATATAGATATAGATATAGATATAGATATAGATATAGATATAGATATAGATATAGATATAGATATAGATATAGATATAGATATAGATATAGATATAGATATAGATATAGATATAGATATAGATATAGATATAGATATAGATATAGATAGATATAGATATAGATATAGATATAGATATAGATATAGATATAGATATAGATATAGATATAGATATAGATATAGATATAGATATAGATATAGATATAGATATAGATATAGATATAGATATAGATATAGATATAGATATAGATATAGATAGATATAGATATAGATATAGATATAGATATAGATATAGATATAGATATAGATATAGATATAGATATAGATATAGATATAGATATAGAGATAGATTCAAGTCAGAAATTAACGTTTTCTTGTTTCAACTTTGACATTTTATGACTTCATCATGCACTATTTACTATAATCACTATTCACTGCTCCCCGATCACGGATCACGGATCACGGATCACTGATCGCTATAAAAAATCTGCGACAAAGACGCATTGCCAGCTATTAAATTGTTGTATGCATCTTCAAAGAGTTCCCGCTCTGTCACCAGATGCCAAACATAAAGCGACTGCATTTGCAGGTTGCTTCACTCTCTGCTTCTCCCTCTCTCCCTCTCTTGCTCTCTGTTGCACCTCATAGGCTCCCTGACTCTCGGCCGGCTACATTTCAATCTGAAGTGGGGACTGCTACAATGTTTGCTCGCTGCTGTCAACAGGGACGTCTCTTTGCATCTTGGCAACTCGCTGTTGCCCTCGTCATCATCATTATCATTATCATCTTCATCTTTATCTACATCATCATCATCATCATCATCATTGATGGCATTTGGGTTCAACTTGTGTGTGCCTGGCTTTATTTTACACTCGCCCAAAAAGCATTAAGAGTATGGCCTTCTATCAATATCTACACCTGACTTCTCTCTGTGTACATTTTATAGATTAGAGTGACCAAATTCGCTAGCTCTTTTTGAAATAAAGTCAGATATTTGTGACTAGAGAGACCAATTTTGGTAATGAGACTTTATTCCTTAATGACTTTATTACAGCCAGAGTTAATATTATTAGAGACTTGGGTGACCATATTATAGTCTACGTTGAGGGTCTCTTAATATAATATACGTTATGATTAGTTGAAATATCAGGTTTGATTTGCATGCCTAGGTATTATACTGAAGTTTATTTAGCTATATTGAATTTTATGGAAATTAGGGTGACCAAATATTGCACTCAAAGATAGCTTTTGCTTATGATTATATAGGTACATTCAAAGCGAAAAACTTGAAGATATATAAATACTTTTATATGTGAACTAAAGATTAGGGTGGCCATATTTTAAATGAATATTCTTAATATAAAGACTATTCTGACTGCAAAAAAAAAATCATAGAAATTTTTTGTTGCTCTGCCTGGGCGAGCGGGTATCCAACAGCTGGCTACAGCCGCCCGCTGCTTCAGTATTTGCCATTCGCTTTGGCTCTCGCTTTGCTTGCTTGCCTATTTGCGCTTTTCCAATCGCCATTTGACATGGTTTTCCACCAGCATTTTTCAACACCATTTCACCCGGCCCCAGTCGAGTCGGCGCAGCTCAGCTCCATGAAGCCGCTGATGATGTTGACAATCCACGGATGAGGCATTCCCTTTCTGTAGTCGCCGGCGCCGTTTTCAACTCTTTTTTTTTGCTTTTTGTTTTTAGTTCATAATTTTTTAGATTTTGCTTTTTGATGTTTTTTTTTTGTTGTTGTTTTGTTTTGCAGAGTTGTCGTTGTTGTTGTGCCATTAACTAGTTTTCTGGTCGGCTGAGTTCAAAAGCGCTTATTAATCTGTGGTACTTGTGTTTAGTGCTTTTAAATACGCTTTGAGTACTTTATTTTAGTACGCTTGATGTTTTACCGACGACAACGCTGCAAGTCACGATGCTTGGCTTTTGGGCTCCCACTCTCCAATCCTCGATCTACGATCTACGATCGGCGATCGGCAATCGGCAATCGGCGATCTCTGTTGCCTCATCGATCAAATCGTTTGGCATCGATTCCGGCTAGCCAAAGCCAAAGCCAAAGCCGAAGCCGAAGCCAAAGCCAAAGTGGAGCCCCAACCCGGACCCCACATTCGGACAGTTGGATGGATGGGTCGACTGCCTTTGCTATCTCTTCAACTGGCGCCCGTTTGCAATTTAATATGTGCCGACGGAGCGCCGAGGGGATGGGGTAGTGGGACTGCTTTGTAACCCCCCCATATTAACAGCAGCTACATTTTATTTTTTCTGTTTTGTTTTTGTTTTTTTGTTTTTTGCTGAAGCCATAGAATTAATGCGATAATTACAATGCAAGAATCATTCCAAACAGTGGCCCCATACACAGGAGCGCCTGTCGAGGCGAGCGTGTGAATTACCGCAACTCAAGCCAAGTTGTCAGACAACGACAACAATATTAACAACGACGACAACAACAGCAGCAGCAGCAGCAGCAGCAGCAGCAGCGACGGTGGACATGGACATTGGGGCATCTAAAGTTACCCCGGGCACTGGGAATGGGCCTAGGGAGTGGGATTAGAATAGAGCATAAAACGGAATGGAATGGTGTCTCTGTAATTGTTGTTGTTGTTGTTGTTGTTGCCACACGTACTTAACAAATGTGTTGTACTCGAACGGCTCCGGCTGTATGACAATCTTACATGCACACACAGTGGGTCCGAAAAGTACTGCAGCACCTGATCGGGCTCTGATAGGGTATATTATGACATATACGAATGTGGCTTTAGATGGAAGCAGAAAAGGGTTCTGAAAAGATTGACGCATAGTCAAAGCAAGAATATTTGTGAAATTTTCAGATCAGCTCTCAAGTTTCGCCCTGAAAATGTTGTTGAGATCAGCTCAGGTCAGCTCAGTTCAATATTTGCAGAAATTTTATATGGTTTATCGAGCACTCGGTAAAGATTTCATTATTGTAAGCTTCTCAAGTCAGTCGAAGTCAAAACGAAGTCATTTCGACTCTCAAATCCCTAGGCTCTAGTCTTTGGGGTGACCATATATTATGGCTTTACTTAAAATTCTTCAAAAGCCCTTTTTAAACTTCATTTCATTTCATGTTAAGAACATCACAGATCATTCCTTGGCTGTAGCTAAAAACTATATTCCACAAGTTTTGGATATCAAGTGAAATAACTGTCGTTAGACTTCTGGCATGCACTGTCTTGTCGCTGTGCCTGTGCGCTGCGGGTTGCTGCTTGAGTTACACAAACGCTTGCCGCATATTTTTGCTATCATAGACAATGCCCACCGCTGCGTCGGTGAAATAACCCTGCCTCTACCTTGTAGACAGAGACTAGTTCTCTCTTCCATATACATATATCTATGTACATATATATATATCTTAATTTACAATTTGAGCCTTGGCCATATTAATGGCAAATAATCTGCATATGAGTCGATCTAAAAGTGTGTTCCGGAACAGGTTTCATTTGATAACAATAGATTCGCTTATCTTCACTTGGCATTCGCTTCTCCCGCTCGCTGGGATCTCAATTTCCGCTTGAAATACGCTCAACTACAAATTTTGCCAGCGATTAACTACACAATTGGCCCGATCGCATAATAGAGCCAATTGAAATTGATATGCCAGGCCGAGGGAAAGAGAGAGAGAGAGAGAGAGAGAGGGAGGGAGAGACAGAGAGTGTGAGGGACGGAGAGTCAATGGAAGACAGACATAGAGACAGATAAGCAGGCAGGCAAGCAGTCAGACAGTCAGGCAGGCAGGTAACGGAGCCTGGCGCTTGCCTGGATATCACAGGATATGAGCACAAAAACTATAACAACAGCAATAACAACAACAACAACGTCACAAGCAACAGCAATAACAAAGGCCACTCAACTCAAACTGGAATCGCAAACAATAAAAAAGAGTCCCAAAGAAACACGAGCACCCGAGCAGCAAAAAAAAGTTAATGAAAAAAAAAATATATATAAAATGAAAAAAAAATTTTATCAAAAAAAAAAAAAAAATTAAGTGTAAAAAATATTAAGTACAATTTTAAAAAAATTTTAAGTAATAATTTAAAATCTCTAAAAATAAATAAAAAAATGACATGAGCTAAAAATTATAATAATATTAATAGAAATATATTCAAAATAATTTACCTATAAATTGAATACTTGAATTTAATTAAAGAAAAGTAAATTGTAAAATTTTAACCTTTATTAAAATTCTAACATGTAAATTATAAGTTTATGTGAATTAATTTTAAATTAAATAGAAATAAACTGTTTAATCTTTACCTGAAATAAACATATATCTTATAGTTGAAAAAAAAAAAAAAATAAAAAAAATAAAATAAAATAAACAGCTTTGTTATTTAAAAAAAAACAAAACAAAACATACAAAAATAATTTGCATAAAAGGCAAATGGAGTTTATTAAAAAAAAATATATATGTATATATATATATTAAAAACTAAGCTTGAACTTAAAAAATATGTATATATATTAAAAAAACATATTATTATAAAACTGATTTATAATAACAATAAAAATGATTATTTTTGGAATAAAAAAAGACAAAAAAAAAAAAAAAATATGAAATGATTCAGTCATATAAAAAAACACACAAGAAAATTAAATGATAAAAGAAAAGACAATAAAATTGAGAACTTTTTTTCTGTAGTCTCGCCATTGAACTTTAAAGCTTGTGCGCCGAAATATAATTTGCCATATCCTGCGCCCAGAAGAAACGAAAACAAAACATAAAAACAAAATCTATATAGAAATAAAAGCGATTATGAGCAAAACCTGATGGCTCACAACGAATGCTGAATGCACTGCAAAAAATCGAAGTTAAATATATGGAAAAATAAACCAGAGATGGATGATTCAATTTAATTTATACTACGAACCGAACTGAAAAATACTTTTATGCCTTGTTCTCAGGGGGAATAAAGTATATTGGTTGTGTAGACTGTCCGTCTTGCAGTCCATATGTTCGTCTGTCTTTCTGTCCGTTTGCCCATTGAAGTTAGAGACTTGAAGTATGGAACATATGCTTGTCTATATTCTATATATATTGACTGTTTGACTGACTATTGTCGAGGTTTATCTGATCTGCCCACTTGGGGCGTGGTAAACAGTTAATTTTCCTGTATCTCAGAAAACATGGAATTTCTTAGAGAGAGATGAAACTCGGAATATATGTATACTTGGGTTGAGAGAAAAAAATCAAGAAAGTATTAATGCTCATTTGGGACTCTGGCGAATTGGGTAAAATTTTATCATCTAAAATTTGTTGAGCTATAAACTAAATTACTTTTAACATTCTACATTAATATGCAGAAGATATATAATACACAAGTATTCCCATTTGGGGCGTGGCTTATTGAATAATATAGCTGAATGCATCCAAACTTTGAATGGGTATGCTGCAGTCGCCTGCGCTCGAGTTCCATATTTCTAGAGAATGAGTTTTGTATAAGCCCAAGTTTTGTATAGCTAATATGCCCACAATGCAAAGTGTATTAATCATCATTGACGGCAGCGGCGGCGAAAGATCAAACAGATTCTGGGGTGCTAATAAAGTTGCCGTGGCAACAGAGCGGCTATTGTTGTAGCTGTTTGTTGTTGTTGTTGTTGCTGGTTGCTCTGTGTGTGTATTACTCTGTGTGTGCGTGTGTGTGTGTGTGTGTAGGTGCTAATTTAGCGACCCCCCGCACAAATTCACAGCGACGCGACGCGACGCGACGGCAGCGGCGACGCCCAGCGTCGACTTGGGGCTGGCTAAGAGTTTTGCATTTTCAAAAGAAATAAACTTCAGATAAGAAACTAAATGTCAAAATTATCTACACACATGAATTGAACGCATTAAAAGAAGGACGCGACTGTCAATGTGTACGGACCTATGCGCGCGGCAGTGGGACGCGGCTGTGCGGAGGCCGAGCAGCCGCCTTTCAAGAGCAACCGCCTGACGGAGGATGGGTAAGTTGGGTTAGAGCGCTGCCTTATGCCTTATGAGTCGCATCGAGGCAGCGGCAGCAGCAGCAGCGGCCAGCCAAAGTGCAAATATGTGTAGGCACCACAAAAACCACAAAAAGCCAACCAGACAGCAAAAGCAACAACAACAACAACGAGAGCAGCAAGAAATGAACGAATGACTGCCTCGCCTTACCTCGAGATGCCAAAGTGCATCAGGCAGTAAAATGCAGAAAATTGAAACTGGCTTTTAATGAAACGAAAGCGCCGCACAGGATCGTAGGGGAGCAGCCGCTGGAGCAGCAGCAGCAGCAGCAGAGCCACAAGGAACAAACACAAAGAGTCAATTAATTAGTAGATGGAGCCATGATTATCGCTATATTAACATTGCAGTGCAGTGCAGTGCAGTGCGCGAGAAGAGCTCAAGCCAGACAGAGAAAGACAGACAGACAAGCAGACAGACTGTAAGCCCCCAAAGGCTGCCATTTACTTAAGATAAAGGCAAACGTGTGGCACTGCGGCACTGCGGCACTGGCAGCGGGCCAGCTGCATCATCAAATGGGAAACGACGCAGAGCTCAAGATTAAGCTGCAAGTTGAGGCTGCTATCGCGGCTGGGGCGTTCATTAAATGATAAGAACGGGCGGCGGCAACTGCCAAATGCAAATGCAATTGTTGCCACAATGATAACGGTAGAGCGGCAGACACACAGAGAGAGGGAGAGAAAGAGAGGGAGAGGTAGAGAGAGATTGAGTGAGAGTAGTGGAACTCCTTTGAGCCGCCGCTTCAGCATTGCTACGCGAGGCAGTAGTTCAAGCAAGGCTATATCAATTTTATTGAAATGGTTGCTGATGTGAGGAAAGACAGGGAAAACCAGGCAGAGAGAGAATGAGAGAGAGAGAGGAAAGGAGAGTGAGAGTGAGAGAGAGAGAAAGCGAGAGAGTGAGAAAGAAAGGAAGGGCGAGGGATAGAGAGTGAGAGAAAGATAGAGAGGGAGAGGAAGGGATAGTGAGAGACAGAGAGAAAGAGGGTGAGAGACGCAGGAAGAGAAAGGAAGAGAGAGAGGAGAAAGATAAAGGGCGAGAGAATGAGCATGAGAGAAAGGGAGAGAGAGAAATGAAGTTGATGAGAGATAGGCAGAGAGAGAAGAGAAAGCAGAAAGAAAGAGACATGGAGAGAGAGAGAGAGAGAAAGAAAAAAAGAGGTATATGAGAGAGAGAGAGAGAAAGAGAGAGAGAGAGGAGAGAAAGACAGAGAAAGAGAGACATGGTGAGTGAGAAAGAAAGAGAGAGAGATAAATGAGAGAGAGGGGAGAGAGAGAGAACGCAAGAGAAATGCGTAGAGGCAAATGGACGGTCCTATGTTGACCACAAGCGGCTGTCAATGGATGAAAGCTTGCCTAGCTTTTAAATTGTCAGTTGAATATAATATATATGTATATTAATATGTAGCTACAACTTTTAAAGGGCAGCTGGAATTTTTATTTTATGCTGCATAGTAATAAAAGAATATTAAAAAAAAAAAAACAATTTTGTAGATTTAGTTTCTTGATTTTTAAGATTTTTACAGTGCTTAAAGTTTTGCCAATTAATTCATATTTGATATTTATTTATTTTATTTTTAATTTTTAATATAAACTGTACATTAATATAATAAATTTCTAGCACATTTGGTTTAATTCTCTTCAGTCCAAACCTCTTCATTTAGAGAGGATTTTTATATCTATTGTCTCATGGCCTCTTGCCGAATAGGAAGTAAGCTCCTTCGTACTTGATATTTCGCATAACAAAAGCTGTCAAACACGAGGTTTTTACTTCGTAACTTTTTAAGAATGGGAAAGTTGAACCAATTTTGTAATCTTTGTGGCTTATTAAAGAGATTTTACAGCTAAAAATTTGGGCACATTAAATTTTGAAATAGCTCTAAGATTTCAAAGAGGAGTTTCAGGCCACGCATTAGGTTGTTGGCCCAGAATGAAGAGGGATTGATGCACTGCAAATGAATTATATATATATATATATATATATATATATATATATATATATAAAAGAAAAAATAATAATAATGATAATAATATCCAAATCTAAAATCTAGTTGGAAGTGCTCGACTAGAGTACACCCTGTCCCCAAACCGATTTGCACTTTCAGCTCCTATAACCTATATATGCATGTATGTAGCATACACGTATGAATATTAAATATTGAAGCTTTTATTAAGCTCTTCAAAATGTTACTCTGAAATTGTAAGACAAAGGTTTATCGATCATTCGGAGCAAACTCGACATACACCTATACAAATATTTATACTATAATATGAATAAATCGACCCAGCTCCCTGCTTCTTCAGCCACTTCTTCTTGTTAAGTTCATTTTGAGAAGACAATTATGCCCGCCACTCCCATTTTCAATTCTAATAACGCCAAAGGATACGCCTTTCGAATAGCTACAAATATGTGAAGCCTGCTTTACAGCGAAAATCAATTCTATGCTGCAAATCAATATCAAATAATTAATAGCTACTTTAGTTGGTTCTTAATGTTTTAAATGAAGTTCCTAAAGAAATTATCGGTCCGTAATCATGACAGCCATACATTTATATATTAATTCATTACCCCAACTGGAGTCATATGACTTGTGTGGAAACGTCCAAAGATATGCTTTGAGTTTACAATTTCGAATAGAGAAAAATTTGCAAAGCCTGCCTTACAGCGGTAGGTAATTCAACGGACGGACGGACGGACGGACGGACAGACCGATATGGCTAGATCAGCTCTGCTAGTCATCCTGATCAATAATATATATACTTTATGGGGCCTGCTAGGTCTCCTTCAACCTGTTACATACATTATCATAAATTCTAATTTTTCAGGGTAAAAAAAAAATAAAAATAAAACTTGTTCCCAGGACTTAATCCAGCTCGATCTCCACAGGCTAAAGCATAATTTTCAGTGTATCTGCTAAGCGAGCAAAGTAGGTGCCACAAATGAACACTAGAGGGCGTCCACACTGCGCAGACACAAATTTTGTTGCATACTTTTAGGCACACGGAAAAAAGGTTTTTAAATGCAGCAAGTCTCACACGCTTGCTGTTCAATAAAACTGTATCTATTATTAATAGATTAACATTTAAAATATTTAAATATATGTACTTGCTTTATAAACCATTTCCATTCATTCATGCAGCAGAGAGAATAAAAATAAAGTAAAGGAAAATGCAAATCAAACTTTGGAAACTTGTTTCGTCTGCGTTTGGGTCCATTCATTTGCATGCACACGACGCTCGTCAATCTTGTGAGTGGACGGGGAGGGGAGTGGGTGGGGCCCGGGTATTCAAAAATGATGGCTGTGCCAAAATTCACACATAATTACAAAGTGAGATCGAGGCTGGGAATATGAGATGGGCTGCTGCCATTCGCCCCTTGCAGTTTATGCGCATGATTTATATGTGCAGCCAGGGCCTGCGCCAGGACGCCAGGCCCTTGTTGGCTGTCCGCTTGTGGGCGTGGCAAGCAGACCGCTTGTGACTTTCGCAACGAAAAAACAACAAAAAACAACAACAACAACAGGCAAACGAGGCGAAAGCAAGAGGCCAGGACGCAGCAATCGTTGACGGCCGGCATTTATTTACTTTTTGATTACGAATACACGTAGCTCCCCCTCCCTTCCGTTCTTTGCCCTCCGCCCGCCGTCCGCCGCAGCTGCTGGCTCCTTGACTGCTGCTGTGCGAAACACTTAACGCCAAAAGTGAGCAAAACAACACTTGCTCTATTAACGCGTCTGCGTGGACCAGTTCGCCGAGCGGTAACCGCGCGAGCGCGCGACCGTCTGAAAATTTATTGAAAAGCATTAAGAGGAAGCCGCCGCAGTTGCCGCCGTTGCTGCCGTTAACGAGAAACGACGTCAGCAATCGCCGTTGCCGTTGCCAGCTTAGCCCAATGCATACGTGTGGCTAATTTGCGGTTGCCCGAATGATGATTTACATAGGAGCAGCAACTCGCACTGAAAGCGAGAGCTACCAACAGAACCCAAAATCAAACCAAAAAAACAACAAAAAACAAAAGTTGAAGAAGAAGCAGCAGCAGCTTGAACTTTGCACATGCAAATTATAGAAATTTCATCGCGGCGCTGGCAGCTTAAACAAATATTGAGATAGTCTCGCGATATCTGGCCCGTACACTATCATTAGGTCAGCTGCCTCGCATATTCAAATGCAATAAATCGCTAAAGGTTTTCAGCTTATTTCAGCCTCTTTTTTCAATCAAAAATAAATAAAAATGCCAAAGCCACAAATGCTGGTTGGGCATTATTGAATCACAGCTGGCAAATATTGAATACACTTTCAAAATGGGCGAAATTTTTCGTACTATTCGATATGCTAGATATCATCTGAATTGTGGGTTCGGTAGAAAAAAGAAAATCGTTCTCGATAATTTTTGATAATTTCTGTATAAATCGAAAAATAAAAACTAATTTCCTTAACACTCCGATATATTGGGACTCGACTTTATATAGATTTTGATACACCTATGTATATATTTTATATGGCAATCCCTCGATTCATCTGAAATACTTAGGTAGCCTATGCCAATTGGTCGATTTAATTGATCGGATGAGCTCTACTTCAGCGACTTCTTCTATCGGCTATACTGTCTATGCTTTCATCATCCTCGTTTACATCTTGGCTCACCGACTAAAAGTATCTAATGATAATCAAATTTCAAGCATATTACCCCTATACGATCGATTTCAGCTTGCTTAACCAAAACTAAAATGTTTCTAACCCAAAGTAAGTATTTTTTTCTTATTTTCTCTCAAGATATTCTTAAGGCATAGATCAAAATTCTTTGCTTTTTGTCTAATTAATATGTAAATATTAAAAATATTTTGATAAAATCTAAAAAATATTCTAAATTGAAACAAAAAAGATTGTAAACAAAAATAATAATAATTAAACCATATTGAAGTTTTGGGTAAAATTCTAAAAAAAAATTCATTCGCTGCAGCTAATAATATTTTCCAGACGATGAAAATTAAGTTTTCTAGATTTTGTTGGCATGTTGCGAGAAGAGATTATATTATAGGTATTTAAAACATATGTTTCATAAGGAAGATTTTCACTAAGGCGTATGCCTCGCAGAATAATATTCTATATGATTCCGAATATTGTTTTATAAGGTATAAGGCAGCTATAAGCTATAATATATAAAATATATATGCATATATAATATGATATGTAGACTGATTTGTCCGTATATTATAATTAATTTCTATAAGTTTCATATATAGAAACAGACAAAAGTCGTTTTTAGCATACGCCAGCTGATGGTACTCTCTTAGCTAGTGTATTGTAAATCCTAAAAGGGCTTTACGTGTTTTTTTCGAACGCATGGAATGCAACAGGAAGACGAAGGGAACACAAAAAATCGCGAACACTTTGCTAATTTTATGCTAGACGGCGTTAATATCAAGCTGCCATTTATGGCTTCCGTTTTGGCAGTCCAGCAGTCGCATTTAGCTGATGAGCCAAACAACAGCTAGTTCAAGGGACAGACAGACAGCAAGAGAGAGAGAGATAGAGAAAGAGAGAGAGAGAGAGCGCGTCAGATTGGGGCTGCCTGCAAATAGAGCTACTTAATTGAGGGCGCCAATAAGCAGCGGGCGGTGGTATTTGGGGCGTGTGGGCGTGGCACTGGTTAAAGTCTATATTGCAATTGCTGACCTGCTGTGCAGCTGTCGGCTGTTAACAAGGCGAGCAGACGATGAAAAAAAAAATTGAATTGAGACGATCACAAGTTCGAGTTTGTTGCTTAAGTCATTCGCCGGTGAAGTTCGTTGCTTAAGTCTTTCGTGGCGAACTTTTTGCTTCATTCGTTAGCGCGTTTTCAATTAAAAGCGACGCTAATTTTATCGAACAATGCAGCAAATTTTATGCGCATTTAACAAAGTCGTAATTGATTGTACAAAAGTGAAGGCGTGAAATGCCGCCAGCAGGCAGTCCGCCAGACGGACAGACGGACAGCTGGACAGCTGGACCAGTTGGCCAGTCGAGCAGCTAAATTGACAACGAGTACGAATGCGAGTACATGTAAGAGTACGAATGCGAATGCGAATGAGTACTTTACTCATTGCAGTACTCTCCGCGCATAATTCGCATTATCCCAGACGCTGCGGCACAAAAAGAAAGTGCAGGTTAATCGCTCAATTCACGCGACAAACGGCGAAGCAGACGATGAAGATGAAGCGGATGACAAAAAAAATGGCAACAAGCAAATGTTTTAAATATTTTTGGTGCATTTCGTTTTGGCCCCAGCCAGAGAGCGAGAGAGTGAGCGAGTGAGAGAGGAAGCTGCGAAATTATCTTGATTGACATTTTATGTCTTTTTAATGAAAGCCAACTTCAAAAGGACAACACGAAATCGTTCGCATCGCACAGCCCACTTTTGCCCCGCGGCCGCATTGTTGGTGGGCGCGCATAAAAATTGTTAACAGTCAAGACAATCAGACAGACAGAGAGAGACAGCGAGTAAGAGAGAGAGAGAGAGAGAGTGAGAGAGAGAGAGAGAGCGGGCACAAGAACAAGTGTGTAGCGTGCGTAGAGCCACACAAAGAGCCCACGAGATACAATTGTATCTTGCGCTATCTTTGCGGCCAGGTAGAGCTGACAACGCAGCTGTGCAACTAATGTACTTGTCCAGCCACAGAGATGAACCAACTGCAGAGAGAAGGACTAGCTAGCATATACCACGCAAAATAAGCGAGAGTTGTTAGGTAGTTCATATGTGGGAATATAATATGCTTCATGAGTAAACATATTAGATTTTAATGGAGTAAAAAGATGCTCTGGTGCCTCCTAATAAAAATTAAAAATAGAAATCATATTAGACTCTTCTCTTTTCTGTTCTTCTTTTCTAGACTTGCCAACTCTCAAAGAAATTCCTTAATTTCCATATTCTTTGAACCATTATAGAGCTCACCTTCACTCAAGATGCATTTGACAGAAGAGTTAATGGATCCTCAAGTATTTGCTCGTGAGTTACTTGATACAAAATGTTGGCCTTAACTAGTTCATTAATACAAAATGTTGGCTTAAATTAGTTCATTGATTCTATTCCATAAAATACCTAATTTGCTGTTGAGTCACTTGTGAACCATCTGTGAACCATTTATGAAACACTTTTTGTATAGCTTGAATAAAATAAAATGAAATAAAATAAAATAAAATAATAAACCATTTATGAACCACTTTTTGTATAGCTTGAACAAAATAAAATGAAATAAAAAAAAAATAAAATAAAATAAAATAATAAACCATTTATGAACCACTTTTTGTATAGCTTGAAAAAAAAAATAAAATAAAATAAAATAAAGTAAAATAAAATAAAAAAAATAACATAAAATAAAATAATATAAAACAATAAAATAAAATAAAATGAAATGAAATAAAATAAAATAAAATGTTTTTTTTTTCTCTTCTTCTTATTAAGAGTTTTGTCATATAATGAAACTAGATCTCAGCTGAACTGCGAGTTCAATTTGAATTTATTATAAATAAATGTGCCATAAGATTAAACAGATTTTTTTTTTCACAGCAATCCTTTAGCACTTTATGCATTTTCTGAGCTAGTTCATTGGCATTCGAACTGCTAAGTCCGGGTTAAAACTATGTTATTCAAAAACTACTTAAGTTGAGATGCTGCGCCATTTGTGAACCATTGAGCGAACCACTTGTGATTCAATGGAACATTTATTAGTTCTTTGCGCCATTTGTGAACCATTGAGCGAACCACTTGTGAACCAATGGAATATTTATTAGTTCCATTCAAATTATCTTCATTATACGTCTTTGGTATGCCATATTATATTTATAATTCAACGAATGCTGCTAGTCAAAATCTACGACCACACAAGCATACCTATTTCTAATGCCCGCTGGCACAGGGTATGCAGTCAAATGCAGCCAATCTAATCGTTGCTGCATTGGCAAATGTCAAATGACCGCAGTCTCATTCATGAGAGAATCGAGCTCGGGTTCTGCCTTGGCGAGTTTCATTGATAAATAATAAAAAAAAAAACGACAAGAAGAAGAGGAGGGAGGGAAAAAGAGCTGCAGACGCTGCGTGCGAGCGATAAGGCGTGGCCAGTTGGCCGACTCGGATACGGATGCGGATAGCATTTGGGTACGTACGACGATTATCGTGTACGGGTTCGGGCTTGGGTTTGGGCTTGAGTTTGGGTTTGAGTTTGGGTTTTTGCGATATGACGAAACACGCGTGAAGAGCGATGAGTGTGGAGCGTCAAACGATTTTGTTATCGTTGTCGCCAGTAACAGTTGCATGGTTTAATTAAAAGGTTATTCGTGTATGTCGCCGTGCGACTGGACTCTAACCCGGATAACCATGTAGATAACACCTGAACAGCAGAGGGACTACCAAGAGATAGACAAAGAGGGAGAGAGAGGCAGAGAGAGAGAGAGAGAGCGAGAGGGCACACACATGCATTCAACTCATTTGATTGAGTTGTTTACAGGCAGCGATTGCTGGCTTATCTTAAAGACTTTTTTTTTTGTTGAGCTCGTATTAAGAGCCGCGCTCCCTTCGCCTCCCTGCCGTCCAGCAGCGACCTTGACTGTGGGCTGGCAGTTGATCAAAACTGAAAGTTAGCCGCAAAGAAAAAGCTCATCATCCACGCTTTGGGGTCAGACCACAAAAATGTGCCCACGTTCGTCAGTTGGCCAGTCGGCCGGGCAGCCGCCAGGTAATTGTTGCTCCACTCCGGCCAGGTGAGAATTGACAAATTTCCATTTCGTCAATATAATCAATAAAGCAACTACCGCAGCGGCGGCAGCAACATCAACTCGTGTATTAAAAACAAGTAAAATGAAGCTAATTGCCAGTGCATGGCTCACAGATACCCTAGAATTAACGTCGCTGGCTTTGATTTGCAGTGGAGAAATTCGAAGTTGAATTTATATCTTCAATCAAGTTTAACTCCTTGTCAGATCTTCAGAGCTTGAACAGTTTCATCAAGAATGTTTCGTGTGGTTTTTCAAGAATGTTTCATCGATATTTATCGTTTTTTCATTAAATTTCTCAGACAAACTAATAATTAAATAGATCCATTAGTGAGCTCATTGTTAGTATACGTACATATGAAAATATATTATAAGTCCATGGGAACTGGGCATGGTTTCTCTCGCTCGATTTGTCTCTCTGTCTCTATATCTCGAAATATGTCGATGTCTCTCAGTATCTCTCTATATATCTCTCTCGATATCTCTTTCTATAGCTGTATATATCTTTTCCGATCTTTATTGATATCTCCCTCGATATATCTCTAAATATTTCCTGATAACTCTCTCGATATCTGTCGATACCTTTCCCGATATCTATCAATATCTTTCCCAATATCTATCAATATATTTCCCGATATCTGTCGATATCTCTCCCGAAATCCGCCGATAGCTCCCTGGTTAAGTGACGATATATCTCTCCCGAAATCCGGCGATAGCTCTCTGGATAACTGGCGATATATGTCGATAGCTCTCTCGAAAATATATCTCTCGATATTTATCGATATCTGTAGACATCTCTCCTTAGCTCACCTTAGCTCTATAGATATTTTGGAGCTTCCGATTTAGAGTAAACAGTATCTGAAACCGTAAGTATTTAAAATCTCTATATTTTATATTAATATAGGTATTTAAACGAAAAGTAGCTATAATCGATGTCTCAGATTAACCTAGAAATGACTCCGGAGTCAACATAGATAACATATTTTGACAATCTACCATAGTAATACTCCTATCACTGCTTAATTAAGTACAGGGTATGCCAGCGATTCGTACATTTAAAACAAGTGCAGCCTCTGATATAGAGCTCACACCTCGAAGCATGCACAGTTATTGTTGTAGTAGTAGTAGTAGTAGTAGTTGTTGTTGTTGGCATCAAGGCCGTTACTTGAAAACCGCTTTCAATTAAACTGGAGCACACTTTTGCCTGCGGTCGAATATAATTATGATCAAAGCAGATCATCATGAGGATCCCTTGCGGCTGCGCCCAGAGTGAAAATGAATTTCCAATGTGGCTCGCGGCACCAAACCGATTCGATTCGAATCGCATCGCATCGCATCGCATCGAAGCACTTGCTCATCCCAAACGAAGCGAAACAAAATGCAAAAAAAAAGCAAAAAAAAAAAAAAAAAAAAAAAACAGGTAGTTATTCACTTTTACCCAGATCGCTGCAATCGTCCAATTGCCACTGTCGCAGCGCAGCGTTTTAATATTGAAATTGAAACTCTTCTTAATGGAAAGTTATGGCCCCAACAGCATTTATGAATATTGGCACAGAGCGGCTACTGCTGCTGCTGTCGATGATGATGATGATGATGATGATGTTGATGTTGATGTTGATGTTGATGGTTGCAGATTATGGGTCCACCGGCCTAGCCATTGATAACATACTTACAGCCAACCTATAGGCGCTCAATTAGCGCAAAGCCTAAAGAGCTGAAAGCATCAAAAAAAAAAACGAGAGCAAGAAAGCCAAAGGGGTAGCTGCGTATGAAAACAATCAGCTGCTTGGGTAACATAAAATACGATTTTTGGGTAGTAGAGCAACAAATTTCGATTTAGTGTACTTGGATGGATATGAAGGGCAGCTGCTGGAATGATAGAGACGTGCAGGAAGTGGAGAAACTCAGATAGACATTCATTTGTCATACATATCAAGTGATTTATAATACTTGAATAATCTATCAAACAGATCTTCAAACAAGCATAGACTATCTTAGTAAAAGCAAATACTTAATGTTTGTTCTATTATTAATAATGTTTATTAAAGCCATACGAGGCACTCCAGTAACCCCTTCATGAGCTTATTGTTTGTTTTGTTCAGGGAATACTTTTTATAGACACTACTTTCTTCAAGTCGACGAGTTCTACTGACTTTATAATATATATACTCTATTGATATCTACATGTATTGGATTAAATTTGAAAGGATTCTTTGGTTCAAAATGCTTTAAATGAACTAGAGTTATTAGCTGACATTCTTTAATTAAAATTCAATGAATAAATCTTATTGTTATTGAATTTAAGGAACAAATCGTATTTTGAACTTCTATACATTACATTGTGAGCGATTCTCTATTAAAGATCAAAACTTGTTCTAGCTTATGATCACATAAAGCTTCAACTCTACTCATATTACTAGAGGATCATGAACTCATAGAGCTATCAATTCTATTAATAAGAAAATTCAATTTCCTATCTCAGTTTGTCTCAAAGCCTTTTTCCAACACAAATGAGACTTCAGATTTATATTAAATTCTGATTCATATCATTGATGATTTAGAGACATAAATCCAACAATTCGAATTTGAATCCTAAATTAAATTATTATTCATAATAGTTCATAAACGCATTTCTAAAAAATCAAGTTCTAACTCAAATTTACATTACTATTCATATCATTCATAATTAATTAAAAAAAATAATTTATATTTATTTTTAATTTACCTTCAGCTAGTCTTAGAGCTCTACATAGCTCTACGCTCAGCTCTAAATTAGAAGTTATTCATTATTCATATTCATTCATTTATGATTCATTCATGATATGTGTATATATCTCTCCTGCCACTCTCTTTCACTGTATAACTATAACTATATATACTTATATATTTCTCTATCGTCCTTTTTATAAGCCCTATTTCACTGTCTCTCTCTCTCCCAATTTCTTGTCCTCTCGATTGCTTTTGGTTTTTCTCATGATTGTAATTCATTATTCAAACTCATTCATAATTGTAATTCACTCTTCAAACTCATTCACTTACCAATAGTTCCCACGCGCTTTGTAGACTCGACTGCAAGAGTGCTAGCGAAGACGGTTTCAGATAATGTTTTACACGTGGCCTCTACCCTCTGAAGGCTTTTTATATCTTTGAATTGCAATTGAGGCAACTTTGTTGTTGTTGTTGGGGTAGAGGGCAGGGGGCAGCGGGCTGGGCAGGAGCATCTAATAAAAGCCAGCAAGCCGCCAGCAAATTGGCCAAGATTGCAAACGTCTCTGGCCCTGCTCTGCTTTGGGCTACTGTGCAGGGATTCATTTTTTTTCAGTTTTTTGCCAGCTGCAGTTGCTGCGTGTCGTGACCCGAAGAGTCTTGTATTGTAATGGATTTTCAGTTACGCGCGGATTGCGTGTGCACCAAGTTTTTGAGGCTCCGAGGCTCTGGTTACAGTTTGCGTGTCGTTGGCATTGCCAATGCCATTTGACTTGGTAGCTGGACAGCGGACAGGGGGCAGGGGGCAGGCTCGTTTCACTTGCAGTTGGCCAACAATTTGTTAACAATTAGCGCGCCAGCCCCACAGGTTCTCCTGCATCGACTGCTCCTGCTCCTGCTCCTCCTGCTGCTCCTCCTGCTGCTGCGGCTGCTGCTCCTGCTTTAACTCTAAGCACGCTGCTACACTTGTTGCCCTTTTATGGAGCCCAAACATTAAGAGCCGCATTCCACACAATGGCGCACAATAACAACGCCGGTGGTCGAGCCAGCTTTTGGTTACTGCCATATCATATCATATCATATCAATCATACGCCGTCGTTTCCATATGCTAATGATGGCAATTAATCAATGGGAATCAGTTAAGACGACTCACGCAATCAGCTCATTGAGTGGAAGAGTCAATGTCAGCAGCTCAGTTCTGTTCCTTGCTCCTCGACTTCGACTTTGACTTCGATTTCGATTTCGATTTCGCCTTCAACTTCCACTTCCACTTCAGTTCTTCTGCTTCTTCTTCGACATCTTCTAGTTCTAATGATGTGCTAAGCTGCAAATATTACGGCTCGTTGCAATGAAAACTAATTGCATTTCGAGAGCCGCATCTAATTGCCAGTTGCCAACGCCTCGCAGCGGCAATTCGAGTTTTGTGCATTGACCAGCACCTGAAACTATTTTTAATGCCAACTATTTAGCTGTCTGGCCTGATCTTTCCTTTTTTTTTTGGTCTAATTAACTTGGCTGCCCCACCCACGGCCGTGCTATTTGGCCGTGCACGTGGCACCGCGTCTCGGACGAAACCAGTTCCTGAGTTTTTGCGACCCGTCGCCAGACTCGTGGCCAGAGTCATGCAAATAATATATAAGTTACTGTGTCAGCAACAGGTGAAATTGTCGCCGTGTGCCCCAAAGACACCGCCCCTCGCCCCTCGCCCCTCGCACTTGCCATCCCCAGTCACCGCCATGCCATATAGGTAGCTGCCCAGCCACTGCGCAAGTCCAAGTCAATGTCAAAGTGTTGCCTGCTTGCCTTACAACAAAGT
The DNA here is from genome assembly GCF_054131105.1 of Drosophila navojoa. NCBI lineage: Eukaryota > Metazoa > Arthropoda > Insecta > Diptera > Drosophilidae > Drosophila > Drosophila navojoa. The sequence goes on along the minus strand of NC_142895.1, from coordinate 5,508,888 downwards.
TAATTGCGCTGCACGCGCACGCCAAGATCCAGCTCTCAGCTCTCAGCTCCCAGGGCTCGACTCGACTTGACTCGACTTGGCTTGGCTTGGCTTGACTCGACTCGTGTGTGCCATATCAAGTTTCCCCCGTGTCAATTGTGGAGCCCAGTCGCACAGTGGAACGAGTGTGAGAGCAGAAAGGCATTCATATAACTCTTTGAAGTGGGCATCGATTAGTGAGATAGTTTTAGATTTCACAGAAAGTTGATCTTATGCAAGGCGCTTTCTATTCTATATTCCACTAGGGCTGAGTTCTTATTGAGGAATCAAAAGTTATGAAGTGCAGTATAGTTCAGACATACATAGCTTTCATTTTTCTACCAAACCCCAACAAATGGCAAGCATTAATCTGCTGTAATTATTATAATTTGTTGAGATTGGTCTGGCATTTTATTAGAGAGAGACTTTGAGAAAAGAAATGTTTGCAAGTTGGTTGAGCTTGTTAGAGTGAGTTGTCAATTGAAGACAAATCAAAGTCAAAATTTAGGAAAATCATTTTTTAATTAATCTCATAAAATAGATATATATATTATAATATAATATAATATAAAATATATATTATAATATAATATAATATAATATAATATAATATTATATAATATAATATATAGTCATATATAATAATATGTATAATACATTCATATTTATGTTGCTTGAAATGCATCTTAAATTGGTAAATTATCTAAAAAATTTTCACATATAACTTACCTATAAAATGTACTAAAACTTAACGCAAGATCGATTGCATTTATCATATGAGCTCCTGTTCTCTCTCCAACCCAAAATTTCTTTACTTTTTTATTTGAGTTAACTTTTTCAGCACATTTCTAAGATAATCTGAAATAAGATATAAACTCAGTCAATAAAAAATATTTTGCTAATTTTTAAAATAAACTAAAATAAAGCATAATTAGTCTATATAAAACTCTCAAAATGTTTTAAAATATTTTTACATGATTTTGAAAAATATTTTGGAATATATGTATGGATGTATTGGTATATGGAAAAAGCAAAAAAAAAAAAAAAAATTTTTTTAAGACTTTTGGAGGGTTTTTGAAGAAATTGCTGACAAAAAATTAATATCAAAAAAATTGTAAAATATTTAGAATATTAATCATAAATGTATAGGGTAATTGTCATAAACAGGAAATTCCCAAATATTGACTTAAATTTTGTTAATATTCAGTCAGAAAAAAAAACACGGAAGGCAACTTATGTTGATGTCTTGTCATATTGAATATTTCAACAGCTGATATTCAGCTATTTCACATCAGCTCTTTAAGCTATCGCTAATAAATCGATAACATATCGATCACTTAAATAGCTGCTGTGGTGTAGATATCGGAAATGGTACAACTGTTCTTTCATCAATTGAATGCCCTGACTTTATCTAGGAGATTCGATGGGCACAGAGATCATTTATTGGCAATACTTGTCAATCGATAATTCTATAAATTCAGTGACAATTTGCATGTGGCTTGCACCACTGTGCGCCTGTGACTGCCACCGTCGTTGTGGTTGTCATTAGTCCGCTGCACTTGCTGTTGTAATTGTGACAGGAGCAACGAGCACGGATCGCCGAGAGGGCCAAGAGACAGTGGGCAGCTGAGGGCAACTGAGGGCAGCTGAGGGCAACTGGGGGCAACTGGGGGGCACTGGCAGCAGCAGCAGTGCACGGCTGGCAGCGCGATCGTCGTGAGTGCCAGAAGCTGATTTCAGCGGCGGCGGCTACCGATAAGCGGCAACTGCAGCGACTGACAGACGCGTTGATTGGTTTTGCTGGCAGAAGCGTGCAGCGAGACATGCAGAGCGAACGTGTGGGGAGGTGGCAGGGGAGCAGGCAAGGAGAGATGGATAGCTGTGGTGCACAGCGACATGTAAATTGCACGCGAGTGCAATACACTAAAAAAATAAAAACTGGTACAATTTTCGGTATTTTTTTTTGAGTTAATTTTTGTAGCTCAGTTGTCAGCTCCCGCTCCTGCCCCAGCTCCTGCATCATCTTCATTGCTGTTGCTGCTGCTGCTGTTGTTGTTGTTGTTGTTGATTATATTTTGTTGATAGTTACAGCATGGTAACGCCCCGTGCTGCGCGCTTGTTTGTAGCCGCATTTGACAACTTTTTGCATAATTACAGTGCCTGGCGGCAGTGCTCGGCTCGATTGCTTAATGGATTTGGGGGCCATTCATAAATTGTTGGCCCAAGTATCGATACTGGCGATGTATCGATATAGCAGCAGCAACAGCAATAACAATGGAAGGTGTTGGCCAATTCAATCACACGAGATATGAAGAGCAGGAGAGGCAGAGGAAGACAGCAAGCTTTTTTTAAGTGCTGCTGCACACTGATTTAATGCAATGCGAAAACAAATTGTTATGTTTTGGCTGCCGCAACACGGCCGCAATTAATCAAAAGCTCTCGCATTACAATTAATCAAAAATGCACTGCAAATATGTTGGTACGGCTCCAGCTCCTGCTGCTGCTGCTCCTGCTGCTCCTGCTGCTACTGCTTGTGTTGGCCATAAATATCACTGCGAATGTGGCCAATAGAATTGACGGCGGCGTCAAAATGCGCACCTTAGAAGTCCAACAGCCGCTGACAGCCGCCCATAAATCAGTGAAGCGAACCAACACACAGCGAACCAGACGCAGAGCCAAAGAGAGAGACTGAGAGAGAGAGAGAGAGAGAGAGAGAGAGCGAGCGATCGAGCTTGATCTTCATCAGAGTGGGTGTCGAATGGTTCAGCTTGCGAACGGGAGCCGAAACGTGACCTGGATGGAGCTGAGACTTGAGATGGACGCGGCTTTTAGGCTTTTATGTGCACATCAGGCGGCAATTTGATGGCCATGAACGATTGACAGTTGCTGTCAAAACAATTGATGATAGCCAGCGAGAGAGGGGGAGGGAGAGAGTGGGAGAGAAAGGGGTGAGTGAAATGAGAAGAACAAACAGAAGCATGTGAAGCGATCTATAATCATCAAAGTTTCATATATAATAATCAATTTATATATATCCATACATAGAGAGATAAATGTAGGAAAGGGACATGATGTAGAGATTCAATGAAAAGGATGCAAACAGAGATATACTTGAAGAGAAGGAAAGATGCTGAGAGAGGGGTATAGAGGGAAGGGAAAGGGAGAGTAGAGAAACGGAAAGAGAAAGGGATATACTTGAAGAGAAGGAAAGATGCTGAGAGAGGGGTATAGAGGGAAGGGAAAGGGAGAGTAGAGAAACGGAAAGAGAAAGGGCTGGCTGACGGCCTGAGACACAGAGAAACTAAGACAAGGAGAAAGGTGAGATATATAGTGAAAGAGAGAGAGAGAGAGAGAGAGAGAGACAGAGAGAGGCAGACAAGGAGAGTTAGATAGAGACAGAAAGAGACAAGGAGGGATAGAGAGAGAGAGAGAGAGAGAGAGAGAAAGACACAAGGAGAGAGATATATATAGAGAGAGACAAGGAACGATAGATAGAGAGAGAAAGAGACAAGGAGAAATAAATTGAGAGGAAATGAGAGAGATAGAGAGAGAGAGAAGGAAAGGTGAGGGAATAGTGAAACAGAGAGAGATAGATAGAGAGCAGGTGACAAGGAGAGATAGAGAGAGAAGGAACAATAGATAGAGAGAGAAAGATACAAGGAGACAAAGATTGAGAGAAAATGAGAGAGATACAGATAGAGAAGGGGAGAAACTAAGGAAGAGAAGCTGAAAAAGGAAACCTCAGAGAATCAAATAAAAAGGTAGATGACCAGAAAGTCAAATAGCGGAAATGCAGAAAGTGAAACAGGGAAGGGTAATGAGACAGAGAGAGAGAGAGAGAGAGAGAGAGAGAGAGAGAGAGAGAGAGAGAGAGTGCGATAGACGAAGAAAGAGAGGACTGCTTATAGAAATATAGAAGGCTTACACGGTTTTGCGAGAAAAATGTCAAATGAATTACATAAAAAGACAGAGATGATATGAGCAGAAGAAGCCCAACAAATAAGTATAAGTAGTACTACTAACGATTGCAGCTTTATAATACGCGCTAAATAGCAAGAGGCTATGCTAAGAGAATTATACAAAATTCGACCAACACTATTTATGAACATTGAGGATCCGGGATCAGCACCCAATGATGATTATTATTAGGCATTTTTGCAGGCAGTTGTAGTTGCTAAAAGCTCTACATATTTATTTATGATGAGTACTCTAAGACTTCTGTTCAATCTATGTTCAGACTTTACCTGATTAGCTTAGCATCATCTAGATACAATGCTATCAAATGTAAATATTCCTGATACATATATAAAATGCATGTATGTATGTATATAATACTTTTAATTCGCAGACAATACAACATGCTAGACATATCCTTTAGAAATACCATCCTCAGCAATGAAGACAATAATATAGTCTAAACTGAATAAGAATTACAATAGCATTTATATGATATCAGCATACCATATATATATCTACAGGATATTACAGCTTCTTTATTTTTTGCCCAAATATTTTGGTAACTCTCAAGTTCACTCTGGTTCTCAGTAAATAACTTTCGCCTTTACCCTCAACGTTATTAAGCAGCGAAAAAAAAAGACATCAAGATGACACCGTCGAATTTTGATTAACATTAAACTTATGCAAAGTGCAAGAGCAATAATGAAAATGACAACAACAACAGCTACAACATTAAGGGTTAAAAAAAGAGGCCTGGACAACAACAAATACCTGGAAGCTCGACCTTGGCTTGGGGCGCGTCAAAAATCGTAACGCCAAGTGTCTGAAAGTTGGCAAGCTAAAAAAAAAAAGCGACAACAGCAACAACAAAGTGGAACTGCGAATATTCGAATGATCGTCGCCGTCTGACCGAAAAGGAGTTCCAGGAGCTGCGCGAAAAAAAACACAAACACACACACACACACACACACACAGAGTAAAAATAATAATAATAAAAAAAAAAGGTAGACGCTGGCGATGGCGAAATGATGATGCGATGTCAAGTTATTGACAGGCCAGAGTCGATATTAATGACGACTTCATCTCGCGATTCTGGCACCGTTCCGCCCTGTGCGAATGCATTTCGGATTGCCATTGCGGATTCGGGCGGGATTCATATTTCGTATTTTGTATTTCGCATTTCGCATTTGGGATTGTGAATTCGTTTTGTTGCTCAACGTGTCTTACTAGCAATTATGAGAGCGGGCACAAATATTATTCAACTAGGCTGCATCTCTCTCTCCTTCTCCTTCTCTCTCTCTCCCTCTCTCTCTCTCTCTCTCTCTCTCTCTCTCTCTCTCTCTCTCTCTCTCTCTCTCTCTCTCTCTCTCTCTCTCTCTCTCTCTGCCTGTCTCCCTCGCTCGCATATTTATAAGCCAACATGTCAACATAATTTATATTAAATTTTTGTGTCAGATAATGATAGCGCCTGCTGCCGATCGCTAAATATATCTGCATGCTGCATACATACATATATATGTAGATATATATGTGAATATATACATACATATATGTTGTTGCTCGACCTGTCTCCAGCTCAGTCTCACCTGAGCCACCGAAAAAGGCTTAAAGCCCCGCAACAACAGCAACAAGAGGCTTTGCCAACGGTGGCGGCGTCCACAGAGCTGGCTGCTCTTAATGCCAGCTTTGGGAACTGTGGAGTCCAACACCTAAGTGAGCAGCTTTGTCTACGTAATCATATTATTCATATATTATTTAGAAAACTCTCAAATGCAATTCTTCGTATTAGGTGCTAGGCTAAGGAACACTGCTTAGAGAGCATAACTAATGATAACGATATTTTAAATCTATAAATTCCGAGTTCAAAGGCCTAACAAAAATAAGTAGTTCAAATTATTATTTAAATAAATATTAATCTCAAACATGGAAAGTTTTAGGCCTTTTTGAAGAATCTATCTCAAGCTATACTCAAATCTAGCCCTTTTCTATTATAAACGAAATTAATTTTGCAGTCCATATCATATCATCTGTTTACTTTGTTTCAGAACCACTTAATTCCTAAAAGATGATATCAAAATGATTCCAAAATGATTTCATAAAATCTACTATCAGAAGTAAATACATTGTATAGTACTTATCCATTTCTGTATGTTTCGTTTCGGCACCAATAATAAACTAGTTCATTACGCATGCCCAGAATTATTTAATGGAATCCACACTCGGAAGTAATTTTCTTGTATATGTGTAGAACATTTATGCATGGCTGCTTACTTCGTGTCGGAACCACTAATGAACTAGTTCATTACGCATGCTCAGAATCCACAATCGGAAGTAATTTTCTTGTATATATGTAAAACGTTTATGCATGTCTGCTTACTTTGTTTCGGAACCACAAATGAGCTAGTTCATAACGTATGCCTAAATTGTTTTTCATAAAATGTACAATTGGAAGTAGTCATCTTGTATACTACTAAACTTATGCATTTCTGATTAGTTCGCTCCGGAACCACTAATGAACTAGTTCGTAATGTATGCCCAAATTAATTTTCATTCATATCATATTTAGGCTTATATAGTGTCGGAACCACTTGTGAACTTGTTCATATTGTATCATTCAAAAGATACATATAGATATTAACTGCTTTTTGCTGCTCATGGCGTTAAACTTTCAACTAAACTATCAGATGTATACTTGGGATCGGAATCTGGTATAATACTTATGAACAAAACCCGAAAGCTAGAGCTTTTGAGCTCTGTCTGATCTTACTTCATACAATTTGATGAATTGAGCTTGATTAGAATTAAATAATATACATAAAATATAATAATATAAACAAATATAATTCGATTCAGAACCATTTACATATATAAACTAGTTCAATTGATTTAAATCTTTGCTCAGTTTTATAAATATTGCATATGATTATATGATTAACTGAACTAGTTCACATAAATTGTTCACCTGGCGACTTAGGAATTTCTAGATATTAGAATCTTATTCAGCATTTAACACATATTAGCTCATGTAAATTCACTTTCAATAGATGGGAAATTCGAACTGTAGAGCATTTGCTGATCGGTCTTGTCCGGTTAACCGTTATTGTGGCCTGTTCAGGCGGCATTAAGCGTGCCGAAACGCCGCGAACCGGGGCCGGTTAACGTTCGAATGGAACGCGAGCAAGCAAAAAAAAACAACAATAAACCAAAAACAACGTTAAAAATAATTCACAATTTATATATGAACGATGCGAGCACGCAAACCGTCTCAAGAAGCGGAAGAAGAGGAAAACCAATGCAGGCAGGCTAACTAAAAATTGTGCAAAACGAATTTCTATTGCGCCAACAGAGGAGCCGATGCGAATCAAATGTTGAGCAAAACAGTTTAACCAAAGCGAAATGCAATACGAATTGAATTCGGCCCTCGGACTGGGCCTCAACTTTGACCAGATGTTCGACTGAATGCAATCCTATGCAATATCCCGCTGCTGCGGCTGCTGAAGTGCTAAATGAGGCACAGCGTGGTCAGCGCTGTCCGCTCTGGTACGGCACGGTATGGCACGGTATGGCACGGTGCGGTAAGGTTCGGCTCGCTATTGGGCCATTGAGGTGCGAATGTCAAACGCTTTGACACGGTTGCGGCCTGGCGTGCAGCCAGAGTTGACTCCGGCTGCGTCAATGGCCAACAATGGCCGAGAATGGCCAAGATTGCCAAATGCCAAATGCTAAATGCTTTCGAGTGCGCGCCGACCTTCGTTGACAACGGGACGTTGGCCATAAAGGACTAACGGGCATTAGCAGTGGAAGTGTTAATAGTTAAATGCAACCGGGCGGGGTGTTAATGTGAGCTGACCCTGACAGCTTGCCGAGCTAGCAGCAAGCAGGCAGCCGGGCGCAATCGGCCAACATTTGTCTCCTAGGCAAGGCAGCTCACAGGCAAATGGGAGCAGATGGGAGCAACTGCTCCAAAAAGCAAGGCACACGAATGGCCAAGCAACCGGTTCGCAGCCGGCACGCGACAGCGGCCAAAGCAACAGACAAAGAGAGAGAGAGAGAGCGAGAGAGAGGGAGCGAGAGAGAGAGTGGGAGAGGGACAGCGGGCGTCAGGGAGTGAGAGATAAAGCTGAAGAGCGGCAGCCAGTCAATGGACACAGACATATAATCAAAAGCAGCTGCCCGAACAGCAACAACAACAACAACAACAAGAAACCAAGAAGAAGAAGCAGCAGCAGCAGCAGCAGCCGCCGCAAAGGAAGCTGAAAAACAACTCGAATGAAGCAAGCAGGAAAACAAAAAACTCTTCCCAGTCTCAGACTCACTCAAGACTCTTCCCAGCTCAAAGAGAGCGAGTGAGTGCGTGAGTGAGTGTGAGAGTGAGTGCGTAAGTGAGTGAGTCGTTTGACTTTGAGTTCATCTTCACATTTGTTTAGTTTGAGCGCAATGTGATCCTTGAGCGGATGCTGTCTGGTTGGCTGCGCTGCGCTGCGACGTTTGCACCTTTTGTCTGGAACACAGGTAGCTGCTGCCACTGCTGCCGCTGCCACTGCTGTAGCTGCTGCGGCAGGTGAGAATTGCGGCTGCGCGCTGCCCTATAAATAGCGCGCACGGCGCAGGGAAGGGCATCAGAACAGCGACAGAGCTCGCAGAGCCAACTACCAAACAGATCAGCTCAAACAACTAAAACTAAAGAACTACAACTAAACCAAAATCAAGATGGCATTAGGCAGCGAGAATCAAAGCCAGAGTCTCTCTCTCTACCATCAGCAGCAGCAGAAGCAACAGCAGCAGCGGCAGCAGCAGCAACGGATGGCGCCCTATGCCAAGCCGAGCAGCTATGTGCAGCAGCCGTTCGATGACGACGATGAGCCGCTGCAGCTGCTGGGCGGCGGTTCGGTGGTGCGTCGCAATGCTAGAGAGCGCAATCGCGTCAAGCAGGTGAACAATGGCTTTAGCCAGCTGCGCCAGCACATACCCGTTGCCATCATAGCCGATCTGAGCAATGGCAGGCGCGGCATTGGACCCGGTGCCAACAAGAAGCTGAGCAAGGTCAGCACCTTGCGCATGGCCGTCGAGTATATTAGGCGGCTGCAGCGCGTCATCGATGACAATGATCGGCAGCATCAGCAGCAGCAGCAGCAACAACTGTTGCTGCCACAACAGCAGCAGCAGCAGCAACACCACCAACAGCAACAGTTTGCCCAACAGCAGCAACACTTTAGCTACCAGCAGCAACAGTTGCAGCAACAGCAACAGCAACTCTATGCGCTGCAACAGCAGCTGCAGCTCATCTCGCCCAGCTCCAGCACGTGCTCATCATCGGCCGGCTCGACCAGCAGCTCCAGCTTCGATTCATCCTATTTCGCTTGCGCTCCGGCTCAACTGAAGCAGGAGGAGACGAGCGCCGGCGGCTACGAAGATTATCCAAATAACTCCTGCAGCTCGGGTGCCGAGGATGACGACATACTCGACTATATATCGCTCTGGCAGGACGATATGTAAGCAATAGAGATACAATACCCTACAACAACAACAACAACAATAACTAGTCAAGTTTTAACCACCTCAAGTATTACCTCAGCCAACGCTCAAGTATTTATTCTATTATTAAGCACAATTTTTTTTTTCAAACCTTTTTTTTTTTTTTGTTTTACAAACACTTTGTACAAATTAGTTTTAAGTGCGCTGAATGTGCCTGTTCTTTATATAGTTTATAAGACTGCCTACTCCTAAGAACTAGCTTAATATGGAAGACAATTAGTTGTAAGAAATTCACCATTTTTTTTCCTTAAGCCTAAGCAAACACATGGAGGACACTAAACTGATATTTATAGTAAAAAAAAGTTATTATAAAAAAAAAAACAATCTTTATCTATTTATTTTTGGGAAGGGAAAAACATGGGAAATGTTGCCAAGAATTTAGCTGATTTTTGATATTGGCTTCGAATATATGAATGAACTCAGTTGGGGACTCGAATAGTGAATATTTAATTATGAAACTCGATTAAAAGAAATGATAAATTTAATTGAATTTGACTTTAGACTCAAATTTAAGAAATGAATCCTAATGAGGATAATTATAATAACTGGCAAACAAAACTAAGCTAATATTATAGAGTCCTTTTGACTAGTATTGTAGAGCTATATGCTAGAGCTAGCTATATCAGTTGATGAAACTACCTATGATATGGTAAAGAAATTAGCACTACCGGATTCTCCAGTCAGATATTCCAGGACAGTACTCAAAAAATGGAGCTAAAATGAATCAGAGACCAGACCTAATTATTACAAAATTATTCAGTCTTAGACAGACTACGCTATTTCATTGAACACCAAATCTATTTGCCTGACCGAGTAGAGGGCTCTGCGAGGTATATATTTCTGAGATAAATGTATTAATATTTTTGATGTTGCCAAAAAAAAAAAAGTAGAAAAGAAAAAATAAATTAAAAAAAAAAAAATTAAATAAATAAATAAATAAAAAAAATTAATAATAATAATAATAAACAAATATATATAATAAAATTAAAAATATTTTTTTATATTGTAAATAGTAATGTTACTGTACTTTTTGTTATTATAGAAAACATGAAATTTCATATAGCTTTACGGATTAAATTAATATTACTGATACTGAAACTTAGGTTAAAAATAAATATTAAAAAAAAAAAACAATTACTATATCTTTATTTGGAAAAGAAAAACTATATAATGTTACTAGTTGCAAGAAATTGTATATTGCTTTAGGATAAAATTAATATTTCAATGTGAAAAGCTTTATTTATGCTGCTTTCCCAAAATAATTGCTAAGCAATATTAAGACATTTCATATAACTTTATACATAGTAAAAACTTTAATATTTGAATATGGAAATTTTTTTTTTTTTTATTTTTGATTATATTTCAATAAAATTAAGTCAGAGAACTTATATGCCCTATGGATTGCGAAAAAAAAGTAAACTTTATTTAAGGGCACTCAATGAATATTGACCGCAAAATAAACACCCTTCGATTACCGTTACGCTGCGTTCTACTGGCGACAAATTGTGCCGAAACGAAAAAAAAAAAAAAAAAATTACTGCGCAGATTATGCAAACGATTTGGCCCAACTAAAAGAGCTGAAAGAAGCGCAACGGAGCAGTTAAATTACTTGTTGCATTTTTGCATATGCGAAGGTTAAACAAGCAAATTGTTTATATGCCGCCAATTCCAGAAGATCGATCGATCGCTCGCTCGATCGATGCTTTCAATTGAACTAATTTTGAGATATGCGCAAAATGCAGCAACAATTTAGCATACGGTGAGGTATACATATGAGGTACATATATGAGCATAAGTGTATATATGTATGTGTATATGTATATATATATATATGTGTGTGTGTGTGTGAAAGATCGCCCCCGACAAGCGAGCCAAGCAATTGTCTTTGGAGCTGAGCTGTTTTGGGGAGCAGAGCTTGGAACGGAAGCTGGCTTTTACCATTCGCGATGCTTCAAAGCAGATAAGCAGCAAAGCAAAGCCGACAAGCTGGCATACATACACACGTATATATATATATATATATATACTTAAGGGTATGTACATACATATATTTGCACAGATCCGGGCTAAGCGGATGCGTCTGTTCTAGTCAAGAACTTTTGTGCTTAAGCAACAAAAGACTCCCACGCGCATTTCCGTTGCAGCTCTTCCTATCTCCCTCACTTACACACACATACACTGTCTCTCTCTATCTCCGCCTCTCTCTCCCTTTGTCGCCATCTCTGTCTCTGTTTACGGCTGCCATTAATAGATAAATGAATTGGCTTACGCATTTCCGTCACTTGCCGTGGGGTCAATTGTGGGTCAAGCAGGGCGCAGGGAACGCATTGTTTTTTAATGCCAATTTCGAGAGTTGTTGCCGTTGTTGTTGCTGTTGTTGGGGTCTCGTTGCAATCAATTCGCAACACAGCCAGCAGCTAAACGAACGGTTTCCCAGTTCATGCAGCACAGCTTCAGTTTTCAGCCTCAGCCCCAGCCTCAGCCTCAGCTTTTGCTTCGGTTTCAGTTTCTGTTTTTCATTTTTTTGGGGCCGCATCTTCATGGCGCATTTATCGAATTGTTATTTCCGGTTTTTATACCCTGAACCCATTGAAAATGGGAAATCAGGGTATAATGGTTTTGTTAAAAGTATGTAACAGGCAGAAGGAGGCGTGGCAGACCCCACAAAGTATATATATTCTTGATCAGGACGACAAGCTGAGTCGATTTGGCCCTGTCCGTCTGTCTGTCCGTCCGTCCGTCCGTCCGTCCGTCCGTCCGTCCGTCCGTCCGTCCGTATGTATGAACACGTCGATTTCAGAAGATATAAGAGCTAGAGACTTCAACTTTTTTTTAAAATGTCCGTATATATCACGCGCAGATCGAGTTTATCACTAAAAAACGATAACTCATTCCGATATTTTTTTATCGATAAAAACCTTATCGAAGATCACTTAAATAATTATATCTCCTACATCTTTCAAGCTAGAGTCTCCAAATTTAAAATGTGTATTAAGATGAATTTTATACAATTTCGGTTTTAGTTAAAATTTACCCCCCACACCTAAATCCACCCCCTCACCCTCATCTTTGTAAAAGTCGTATATCAAATACTAGAGACTTGAGCTTCGGTATACACATACATTTTAACATTATGATTACGTTCTGAAAGTTTCATTACGATCGTACGTTTAGAAATTAAATTATTAAATAAGTTTTCATTATATTGCCAATACTGCAGCGCAACCCAAGCGCAATCGCCTGTATATGTGAGTGTGTGTATGCGTGTGTTTGTTTGTATGCGTGTGTGTGTGCGTGTATTTGTATGTATGCGTGTGTGTGTGCGTGTATTTGTATGTATGCGTGTGTGTGTGTGTGTGCGTGTGTGTTTGCTAATTATTTTTGAAATATCAGTTGCTTGTAGGGTTCAGGGGATCTCGTAGTCGAGCAGTCTCGACTAGAGCTTTCTTACTTGTTGTTTTTGCTTTTCTTTTCATATACCCTGTGCATATACGAAAATCTTCACTATAGTCAAACAACACAAAATGCATATGGATTATAGAGAATATTAGGCAATTTTATCTGTCTCTATAGTCTTCCAATTGGTATGCACTTCACGAGTTTCAAAAAGAATGGAAATATAGAGTAAAGTATCGATTATTTGTACCTCGGCTAACCGAATAAAAAAAATTTAAAAATTTCTATCCCCTTGAAAAAATCGATCTCGATAATTATCGATAATTTGAATTTCTGTGTAAATCGAAATACGTTGATGGCTTTGCTTTTTGAATTATCGAGACTCGACGGTTTTATAATATATGTGGATTATTTTAATACAATAATCAATTGGTGTAACTTGAAAATTTTGCATTCAATTCGAAAAGAGCAACAAAATGTTAAATATCTTCCTGTTAAAGATTTTTGTTACCATCGGAAAGATTAATTTTAGTTAGTTTGTGTATAGTTGTTGTACACCAAACAATAACAGGTTGCTAATCTATAAATCTATAAGACTTAAAATGTTTAAATATAAACAACGAAATTTACATAATTTTTTAAACTTAGCTTGAGAGCTTAAGGAGCAAAAATATAAAAAAAAAAATTCACAAACAGCAATTTTAAATATTTTTTAATATATACAAAAAATATTGTTTTAAGGAATTTTTATTTTAAATCCAACCAGACTTTAAATAATTTTATAATTTATAATGAATAACAGTTTTCCTGCATACCGAAATCAGAGAGGTTCAAAGCGGAACCTAGATGTCTAGCCGCAACATTATGACTCGACTCGACCCTTGTTGTACCCTGTATCGTAGACATGTAAAACCTTCTCAGATAGACCAATCATATACTTCAATTTTCACTAACATTGGCACAATTTGAATTTAGTTCTTTCATAACAAAATATGCATAAAAAATTTCACAAAATTTCCATACAAATGCCAATAGAAAATTCCCATACCACAACTCTACAGGGTAACTGCTAGTCATGCCGATATGAGCACAACTATATGCAACACTTGTTGCACTTGTGCTGCAAATAATGTATGCAGCAAAGGCACAAAATCCGAGCCCAAAGATGAGATACAACAACATCAGCAATAAGCTGACCAAGGGTTTAAGGCCGAGGCCAGCGGCCAGAGAGAGGGAGGGAGGCAGAGGCGGGGAGGAAACGGATTTGGGTCTCTGGTGGCGGTCGCATTGGGCGACATACGACAAAACTGGTGCAAAATCGAACGCTCTTTGTGTGAACTTCATAAAATGTTTGACAACGAGCGAGTCGAGCACGAATGTACATGCATACATCTATATATATATATATGTATATATATGTATATGTGTATGTATAATGTATATGTATGTATGCATGCAGAATTGCAGGCAAACAAATGCAAGAGGCCCTGCCTGCGAATCTTTACATGCGCCTGCAAGAGACCCCGAATAAATTTATGATTTATTAAGGATGCTCTGATTACAACACGCCAGCCAGCCAGCCAGCCAGCAGCGGCAGCCCAGAGAGCAGAGAGTGGCAGGGGGGGGATGCAAGCTTTGGGTGCCTGCAAAAAGGCAGCCTGACTGATGTCTCGTAAATAACAGTCGCATAAACAACAACATGAAGAAGAAGCAGCAGCAGCAGCAGCAGCGGCAGCAGCTGAGGCAGCAGCAGCAGGAGTTGAGGCAGCAGCAACAAGTGAGTTATTTGTTTAACATGAACAGCGAACACGTTTTTGACTCACAAATGTTGACAAAGAATAATGTAATTTATGTTCAAGCCCTATATGCTGACATTTTCTTACCCCCTCTCTCTCTCTCTCTCACTCTTGCAGCTCAAGATTTCACCCATAGCCAAAGACAGGCAGAGAGACACGCAGAGAGAAGGGGAGAGGTGGAGTGCGAGCACTTGTGTCACCTAGATTCAACCGCATTGCAATTACAGATATTTTGCACCGATAGCTGGCCACGGCCACGCCTACCACCCCAGCACTTGTACGGGCGGCAAGATCTGAGCAGCGATCTGAGTTTCTCAACAGTTTCGCCCGAACAAGTGCATTTGCACTTGTCGCTCTGCTCGTGCTCGTAAATTAAACGCTTTGCGTTTTATCTGTCTGGCTGCATCCATTGTTACAATTTTCCACATTTTCCAGCCATTTCCAAATCGAACAACACAAAAAAGGAAAAAACGAACGCCCACAAAATGAACATGAAATAATCAAAGGAAATAAGATGAAATTGTTAAGGACAATTGCGTGTTGCGTATATTGCGTGATCTCTCACTCATTCTATGTGTGTGTGTGTGTGTGTGTGCGTGTGTGAATTTCATAGTTAGGTTAGGATAGTTTAGGTCCTTCGATATCTTGGGACAGTATAAACTATAAAGTTGCTCTTCTTCTTCGTCGTTCTTCTCGCAGTTAAGCTGATTAATTTTTAGTTTTTTTTTTACATTTTTCTTTTCCAGCTGAAATGTTAATAACAGGAGGGCGATTGTCGTTGTTCCAATTGTGAATGAAGTGAGCGTAGCTAAGTGCAATTAAATTTACTTAACGATGCCTCCTTGGGGGATTAGACGAGCGATTCGAGCGATTCGGGCGCAGTGAGCGAGAATTGTTTAGGGCACGATTTCTTAGTAGTGTGACAATCAAATTAGAGAATGATGAGCATTAGTTGAGGTCTTCAGAGAGTGCTTGGGCGGTAGGGAATTAGAGACAAGTGGAAAGTGAGATTATAAAAGTTGGAGAGGGGCTAGGTGGTCAAGAAGAGAGGGAGAGTGGTATGTGTGAAGATCTACAAACAGAGAAAGGTGGAGATAAATCAAGATAGATGGCAATATAGTGAGATAGAGAGAGGAGAGAGACAAAATAAGAGAGATAGCAAGAGGAGGAAGGAGGAAGAAAGAGAGAGAGAGAGCGAGAGTACTAGACAGAAAAAAAGAGAGAGGGAGAGCGAGATGGAAAGAGAGGGAGAGATTGAGAAGGAGGGAGATAGAAAGATTGATTGAGAGAATGAGATTGATATAGAGATAGAGAGAAAAGATATGGACAGAGCTAGAAAGCGAGGTACAGAAAAAGAGAACTATCAATCTATCCATCTATCCATCTCTCTATCCATCTATCTATCTATCTCTCTCCATATATCCATATATGGACATACATAAAAGAGATAAGGAAAGATATGTAGAGAGATAGAGATATAGGAATATCTATATTCTTAAGAAGTGAGTTGATAGTAGAGGAAGAATTAGGCATAGAGAGAAGCAGAGTAACAAAACTGGAAACAGACAAGGAGAACGACTGAGAGTTTGCTCCCCATTCTTTCGTTTACCTCCTCTTTCACTTTCATAATTCTTGCAAGTCCCGTTATATCCTTCCTTGCAGCTCACCTTCTCTTGCACTCATCTTAATCTCATTTGTTTAATTGCATTCAGCTCTGCCTTAAAATTCCCTTTTACATTCCTTCTTCACACTTGCTAAAACATGACAAATATCATTCTAATTCCCCCTTCTGTCCCGCTCTTCATCTTCTCTATTGAATGCAACGCAGCGAATTTAGTTCTGTGCTTCAGTCGCTTAATTACCGAAAGGGCCGAGGCAAATGTCTCAATTTGCTTGGGGCACTTTCTCTTGCGCCTTCTTTCATTCTGAAACAATTTGGGCCAAGCAAATTATTTTAAATAATTACGGCAAAAATAAAAAAAACTGAATGTTTTATTTAATTTCATTTGTTCTCTCTCTTTTAATTGTAGACTGAGCAAGTGAATGTTTAATTGCGACTTCAGACATCGCCTGGGCAGATACATTGTATTACTCGAGTGAAATTTAGTTCAAGCGAGCTAAAGGAGAGATATGAGAAATGTTCCTATCCTAGGCAGGGATATAATAGCAGAAGAGAAGAAGAGAGAGAGAGAGAGAAATAGTCTTAGTCAGGAACATGATAGCAGAAGAGAAGAGGAGATAGAGAGAGAAATAGTCGTAGTCAGGAACATGATAGCAGAAGAAAGTGGGAGAGCGAAATAATCCTAGGCAGGGATATGATAGCAGAAGCGAAGAAGGAAGAGCGAAAGAGGGAAAGAGAGAGAGAGAGAATTTGCAGTTACTGGAATTCTTTGGGCACATCAGACAGAGCTAAAATATTTTATGAATAGAGTTCTGAATCGTGCTCTCAGCTATGATTAATATATAAATATTATAATTGAGAGCAATTCATGACACATGGGCTGACGCAAAGCAAGCGAAGATATTCATTGGCTCAGGCTAAATGTTAATTCTCTCTGTTTGTGTGTGGCACTGCCCGTTGAGTGTTTCTAGTGCGTGTTGATTTCGCAGCTTTGAGCTTCAGTTTTTTGTTTTTAAAGGATTTTATAATGAAATTTACAATATTTAATTGCCAGAGACTGAGTGCCGCGTTGCCCGCAAGGCAGCAAATTCCAAAAGAACAGAAGCAGAAGCAGCAGCGGCAGCAGCAGCCTAGAAAATGACGTGTGTCATCAAGGCACAGTCTGGCCATCATCATTCCATTATATATATTGAGAGAGAGAGAGAGAGAGAGAGAGAGAGAGACTGACTATAAATGTAAGAGACTGCAATGCGCTGCGTGACTGTCCCAATTAGTCGTCTTTCGGACTCTCCCAGTTGCTGGCGATCTGTCGTAATTCACTTTTGATTTCATATGCATTTCATCAAATTGCCGCTGCGCACGCGCAGTTCGCCTCGAGTGCCACGGACAGTGCCAGACCTTGGTTTGATTTGAAAATTACTTTAAAATAAAACTTAAAAAACAAAAAATATAAAGCAAAAATAAGCAAAAATATTTACAAACTGCGCAACGGCCGCAATGAGCAGCAACTCTCCTAAACTGGTTCATTGTGGCACACACAATACCAAATCCGCATCCGAATTCGAATCCAAATCTGAAACTGTAACTGAATCCAAGAGTCAAAACTCAAATCTTAACAACAACAATGCTGTAGAGCTACCTCTATCCTCTCAACCCCCTCTACTCTCTTTGCCTCCTCGTCCTCTGCGCTAGCCCCTTCGTTTAGCTTTTGCCATTCTCCTCCAGTCAGGTTGTCATTGCCGCGCATCGTCCATTTGAAGTGAGCCGCGGCGCGCGCGCTCTCAACTCCAGCGCCAAAATTGCAATCTTTTTGAAAATTTATGATGAGCAAGTATGAGGCGGCAATAGTCGATGATTGCTCGACTAGCTAGTTACCCATTGTACCGACGGCTGACGGAGAAAACATCAGCTTCTAGTATCTATACATGATATATGCCACTTTAGCTACATTCATATATCTATCTATATCTTAGCTATCTATATCTATCTATCTATATCTACATATATCTGATCTTTCCAATCTATTTGATATATTTATCTCTCTGTTGTAAATATGTCTCTAGGTAGATAAAAGAATAATAACAATGTTCTGGTGTTTCTTGATAAAAATATAATTTATAAAAAAAAGAATGTATAGAATATATAAAAATATTATTAAAAATCTATCGTATTTATCCAACCTATCTTATATATTTTGTCTATCTCATCTATTTTAACTCTTGTAGACTTCTTGTAACAGAAATATCATAAGTATTTGGATTTATCTATCATATTTTTCTTATATATCTTATATATTCTGACTATCTCATCTATTTTAACTCATGTATGTATATATCATATTTATAATATCTAGCAAAACTATCATAACTATTTGAATTTTTCTATCACATATTTCTTATAAATATGTATATCTTACATATTTTGTCCATCGCAATTCTATTAACTATCCTATCTAAAATATCTAACTAATGTATCATACTTAATTGAACTACTTGATTTATGTGATCTATATTATCTATTTTGCTTATACCTTCTATCTCATCTCTGTCCCTTCTGTCGCATCTCTATATAACTTTCAATCAAATAGTTCAATTATATTTACATACTTCCCAATCTATCTAGATCTTTCACTTTCATCGATTGTATGGCAATCTATTATATTTATTCTTTATATTTTTTCAAATCAGAATCACACTAGGCAAAGTCTTCGCTATCTTCACTCATATTGAATGCACAAATCTTTTGCTCTTTGTTTAGCTTCAGTCCAAGTCCAGCTACCCCTTCAGCTACCTTTGCTACAGGATATAAAAAATGAACACTGTCGCTTTTTTGAACATTTTAATTATACACAGCAAGCCGCAGCGAGTCGCCCAGTTCCAGCGATTTCCACAGACGATACAAACAAACGGCGCCCCGTTTCCATTCGGAACCGGTAGCCCAAAGCAACGGCTACATACAATATATATCAGAAAATATATATATGTATTTATACACATTTTTTGTTGGTGGGGTAATTAATAAATTCGAAACGCTGCCACAGGATATTTGCATAAGAAATGATGGCAATGAAATGCTATGACCACACCGCGCCGTATGACAGACGATGACGAGCAACTCAAACTGGAACTGGCACTGGAACTGGCACTGGAACGGCAACGGGAACGGAAACGGCAACAGCGAACTGGTAGCCAATTTCCATGGAACACAAGGTCAGGGCAGAGTCTCTGTCTGTCGGTGTTTAGTGCTTTGAAGGCGCTTCCGTCGAATCGAGATCCTTTGAAGGCTCCGCATTGCATAAGGCAAACATTTCTGATTCAATACTCCACATCTAGTTCCAGCTGTGGTCAACATTTATGCATATAATTTAACGCCTGCGGGTGACAAAATGCAAACAAATAGTAGCATGGGCCAAAACAAAATCGAATGCGAAACAAAATACCCAAAAAGAGAGAAGAAGAAGAAAATATACAAATACAAATACAAATACATATACAAATTTTGGACGCAGCGTGTGGCAAATGTCCGAGAAACCGATTCGAACAAAACACCGTGGGCACATCCTTTTGCCAGGATGAGGATCCTTAGGACGTGCTGCGGTGCACGTGTGTCTGGCAAAGCTAAACTACTACAATGGGCATTGGGCCCAAAATCAGGAATCATGGCCCATTGTCCATTGTGACAAACTGACAATTGACAATGATGATAATGAAAAGTAGTCGACGTAAATTGCATAAGGATCGTCCTCGCCTTTTCATTCTTTTCATTATTCCAGCAAATGCACCTACCTTCTAGTGCAAAACGGCTAAGAATGTAAGGCGTTTGTAAGCCTCTTCAGAGGTTGCGCCCAGAAATGTGTTTCTAATTGACCCAGGAGCTACCAGCGCTGGTACTCGCTGCTCTCCTCTAGCCCCGGGACTGACACGCGGCAGGCGCAGTAGCCGTAGTCCTGTCACCAAGCGCAATACCCGAAAGGAAACCTTTCAAGTTTGGCGCGCATCTTACATGGAAGCCAGTGGGTCGCCCCTCAAATACAATTGCCGTTTGGCAATTCGCTTTAGCCACCCTAATGAACGGCACGATAAAAATCCACATCCACTTGATGACGACAGAATGGATTTTGAGAAATGATCCTGTGTTGGGGCAGACCTTAGTTGGCGGATAATGGCTATAATGATTCCATGATACCTACTCCCAGTAATGGTTCCTTACTTTTAGCCATTGTCAAGCGATTTACGTCTGGAAAAGTGACCAAGGGGACAGAGATTGTTCCAATAACTACGGCTAAGTGTTCTTTTGTGCAGCTCCTCTGTGAACTACTCAGCTCTTACAGTTTGAAGTAGTCGCCGATCATCAATCATTCAGTTTTATGATTACTTGTTTCTGCATGAAGTTTGTTGTATTCAATTCTAGCTAATCTTGCATGCATTCAATCAGTTGATCAATCATTAAGCTAGCGATAGTCAACTGCCAACAACGAACTCCTATGTTATATAATTTATTCAATCCTTACTAGTCCATCAGTCGTAGAATCGGAGTTAAGATAATCAGATATTCATTCAATCAGTCAATCAATCACCATCAATCAAAGCCTATGGTAGTCTTTTATCAGTACTTTACTCCATGTCAATCAGTCATACTTTCAATCAATCTTATGCCTATTTATTCAATCTGTCAATCAAACAAAAAAGCTATATAGCTGCATATTTAATTAACCAATCAACCATTCAATCTTCATTTTCTTCTATCAGAAATTTATTCATATATGCCATTAATCAATCAGTCAGCAATAATCAAAGTTAGCTACATTATTGTTCAATCAATATCAATCATACAGTTGAACTCTCTCAGTCAGTCAAACAATCGTGAATATATAGAATCATAACTGATCAATCACTCACATCTGACCATCAACCATCATCAATCAAGGCTTGTGTTAACCTCAACACATTTACTAGTTAGTCAATCATTCAGTCTATATATCAATCACTCAGTCATCATCTAACTTATCTTTACCTTACTAAAATCATTCAGTCTACCTCTAAGATCTTCAAAGATCTCTAGCAAATCCATTACTAACCTAAACTATTCGAAAGAATCTCATTTCTACTATCCATATGCAATTTCCAATCTCATTTTAGGATTTTTTTCAGCTCTGGAACCTTCTGATCTATGCTACATATGAGAGTAGATCAAATGAGATTCAAGTATACAGTTCTGTAAATAAAATCTGCCCCTCTTGCAGCATCCCTCAACATTCCTGTTGCTGTTGGCTGATCCGTGTGGCGTGCGTGTGAATCTATTTAGAAGGCAGCCGCCCTCGATCGATGCATGGATCGAACCTCTAAAACGAAATTCAATTAAGCAAATCGAACACATCCGAATCGATTTGTTTTTGTTGTTGCTATTTTGTTTTTCTGATGCTGATGCGTTTCTACGAAAAACGTTCGGCTGCGACTTAACGAGGCTGAGCCTAGTCCGTATGCGAGGCACCTGTGCGGCATCCACTATCGATCGGGTGTGAAAAATGGAAGCGAAGCGCAAAAAACGATTCCATGTGAAAGAGCGGGAAGTGGCTAAAGGGCTGCCACTGCGTGTCTCGATTGTTATGCTGATGAGTGGAAGAGGTTTTATAGCGAGGCGAGGGCGTTCAAATCAATTTCCAGTCACTCAGTCAGTCAGTCAGTCAGTCAGTCAATCAGAGAGCGGCAAGAAGGGTAAGCGGAAGCCGCATCGATATGAGAATCTGTTGATTTTATTGATTTTGAATTTGATGTGGGTTGTCGTTGGTTTGCCTTTTAGTTGGCCTTTTTATCGGCTCAGGCCGCAAATGTGTCGTGCGGTACTTTGCGTGTTTGTTTAGCTGTTTTACAGCTAAAAACGGGATTTTTCATGTGTGGGAAAATCTAGGCATTCTAGCGTTTTCCGGTTTCCGTTGCGTTCCGTTCCGTTCGCCGTTTTTTGCCGCATGCAAATATTTGGCCAGCATTTCGCTACGGCCTGTACGCACATCCTGGCCAAGGATGGAAAGCAATTGCCCAAACGATTAATGGACATTTGATCGGAGCGTGAAGACAGCCGGCAAGAGAGTGTGTGAGAGCGTGAGAAGTTGTGGATGCTGCGCAATCATTAGTAGAAAGTGGGGCGTGCTGTGTTGCAATACAAAAGAATCGTAACGCATCGCATCGAATCGAATCGAATTGAGTTTCTTTTATTTCAATTCACTTGATCTAATAATAAGGCGGCTGATCAAAGGGCCATGCCGCGTGCACCTGATCGACACACTGAAAGGTGCTAAATGGGGCGTACTAATGAGATCAGTGCACACAGGACAAAGCCAGGATGCAGCGATTAGAAAGCGATTTATGACAATTCACCACATACCACCACTAGCTGAACAATCGCCTACAAATTTCCAATTGTCTAACAAGGATCTCCTTTATCAAAGGACTCGCGCTGCAACTATCACGTTTTATTAGCCACGAACAATGCCGGCAACAATACAATTGTACATCTTGAATAATGACTTTTATTAAAGCTGACTTACTTTCCAATGGAAAGTCAAGGTGAAATGATCTATGATGTAAATTTAGATAGAGTCATAGCCGAAGACTGTGCCATGGCATTGCCTTGGCATGGGAGTACAGGGATATACTCTAGCACGTAGAAGGCGATGGGATCGACGCTGATGTTATCGATAAGAGTGATAAGTATAGGAGGATAGGTTAATCCGGGTTCCAATGATAATGATATGATACGATGTCTATATCTAACTATTTCCTCATCATCCCTCGGTTTATCTGTGTTTCTGTCTGTCTGTCTATTTATTTATCCGTCTAAATGTCCGTCTGTTCGTCTATCTATGCTTGCTTGATCGATTCAACAAGTGGAGTCGATCTAGCTCTAACTCCACGTCTATCTGTTGGTACATCTATCCCTCCATCGATCTGGTCGTCTAACATTCCCTTCATATAGAAATTTCGTTCTTATAAGCTAAAGTTTTTAATATATATGTACATGTTTTATAAACAGTAGAGGTTTATCATATATTTTCGCATTTTCTAGTTATCGATTATTATCGATTTCTTTAGCCTAACCATAACATAAATAAAGCACAACAAAACAAATACATCAAAATTAAGCTGAACGCTCTACTAACATCATACATATCAGAAGTATGATCGATTACAAATAGTTGTCCCAGAAATCGAAAGAATACAAATATTTCAAATAATGAATTTTCCAAGTACTCTTGGCAAATGGAATGTGAAATATTATAGATTAAATATACAGAAATTCATATATGTAAAATGAAAGTTATTAAATTACTCAGTTCATATAGTGATAGTAAGCTGTATTCCCATTTTAGCCAAGGAATAATTTCAGGCCACAACCATGTACCAGATACTTAGCCTAGTCGTTCACTCCCCACAGGAATACACTCACACAGCTCAACTCTACAGCTGTGGACGCTTCGCCACTTGTCACTTTTGGCCACTCAGCGCGACTCGATGCGATGCTGTCAGTAATCGGATCTGTTCAGGATTAGTGTCGCTCACTTCTCAACGTTGTAAGCCGCACGCATTTTGGAGCCAGCCGATACACTTTGGCTGCGCTGAGCATGGCCACCACCCAGGCAGGCAGTGCAATAAACTGCGAATGCCATGCAAATGTCTGCTAAAATAATTTAAATACTAAATTCTGACAAAGGCGCACCGATACCCACATGCAAAAATACACAAACACACACACACACACACACAGGCGCACTGAGTGCATTACAATGTCAATCCCCCAACTTAGGAGTCGAAAGCATATCGACTTTACGCTGCTGTCAACCAACATGTTGGCAACTGCTCAAGCGGGATTAATTGCCATTGTTGTACTTAGATGTGTTTGAGGCAAAGCTTTCATGTGCTGGCAGAGGTTATATCATATACATATATCTTGTAGATATGTCAGTGGATTAGAGACACGATGAAAAGTTCTACTAGAGCTTGGCAATTGTGGATTTTAGAGATAAAACTAAAGTTGATTAAATATCATTTTAAAATATTACTATAAAAATATTTTTAAATAAGTTTGGAAGGTTCTAAAGAAGAAAGATCCATATGTTAATTTTACAGAGCTTAAAACACTCATATCTGAATTTTTCTGACTCTTGCAAAGAGCAGGCTAAGAGTTGGTATTAAGAAAAAAAAGCAGAAGGCATATCATCTATAAAGATTCTTGCTTCATACTCATTCACGTCAATGAAATGAGCATATTGGTTTTGTGCAATGCCCTTGCTCTTGCTGTCCCCCCGTTCATCTATCTATATGAATGTAAAGCGTTTCGTATCTATTGCACATAGAGACTAGAAATTAGGAGTTATATAGCATATAGTCTCTCCCGCTAGGGGGCGTGGCAAATCCGAAAATCATTCTGGATGCGTTTGAGCCTTGAATGAGTATTCTGTTGTTGGTAATACCCGATTGTATTGCTCCTACTTGTTGAAGCCTGAATTTGCTCGCATTTATATATTATTACAACGATATATTATTATATTTATATATCGTTGCTTCATGTAGTATAGTAATCCTATAAGATCTTAACTTACATAGACGTATATAGCTATACGCTCGATTCAATGTGAGCTCTATTCGTATTTTTCAAGTACCTCAAAAGCCAATCAATTGCATAGAGTGAACTTCACTTGGGATCAACTCCTGAGACGACAAACATCAGACAAATTCTTCATATATAGATACTATAGTCCACAGTCAATCGTCTATATCCATTACAAATTGAATGGAAAAAACAGTCCTAGACTCGACTCTCTTTCAGAATTGCTGGCAAAGTCAGGAAGCAGTTGCAGCATCGACCGGAGGCCGGAGTTAGTATTTACAGAGGGCGCGCAAACGTTTGTTGAATTTGAGGTCGAGTTTTGAGACGGCTCTCGAGTATGTTTTACTTTTGCGTCGAGTCATCGATGGAGGTGCTAGAACGTTTAACGCCCAGACGGCTAGAGTTTTGTAGTTGTTAGCTCGACTTCGCGTTAATTGGGCAATGTTTGTGCCCGAGACACGGACGGCTGCAAACGATTCGTTAGCACATTTGCGGTTGCGCTGGCCAGGATAACAAGGATACAAAAACAACAGTGCAAGAGGAAGACAAACTAAAACTCGCGACTGGCCAGTGGCGACGCCACAACTCCTACTACTCCTACTCCTGCACTCCAATTTGTAGTCCTGCTGCTGTCCAGCCACGTACTGTCGGCACGCTACAAAGACGCATTTCGGCGATCTCTCGGAATTTGAACATTTTTGGAAAAAAAATGCAATATAATTGCGCTGATTATGAGATGCCGCCACAGCAACAAGGCCTTCCAGGAAAACCGCAGAGAAAACCCTTTCGAAAGTCTACAACTAGAGATCGACTAGAGATCGTGATCACAGCGTGTGCTGTGACTTGTTTAATACATGTTTACCAAATGTTTTCTTTTGTTTCTCTTTACTCTTATCACACACAGACACACAGATCATCTCTATATAGGTTTGGTGGGCGTGTGACTATTTTTATTGTGATTTGATTGGATCGAAACACTTTCACCCAAATAGAGCAATAAATTCTGTTTGCCGCAACGCCCCCTCGACACAATTTATGATTTAATTATTGTCTTTGTGACTGTGTCGTGCTGTGCGCTAATCGTTGGCCTAATGCATTGCGACATTTATCAGTCTTTGATCGCGGTTTGACAAAAACCCTAAATAGAGCCGCTCAGCTTGCCGATGCCTAGCCAAAGTCAGGCGGCCAGGCGGCCAGGCGGATGCATAAATCGATATGAAAATCACCAATTATCTTATGCAATGCAACAGATCAGACACAGGCCAGAGTGACAGAGACAGAGTGAGAGAGATGGAGAGAGACAGGACGGAAGAGACACGCACACAACTCATAAGCATTGGCAACTTGTTAAGCGCCCCGCAAAACCAGGCCGCAGCACCGGCTCAAATATGAGGGGAACGTCTTGGCAACGTCTGCAGCATGATGATATACAATAATCGAGCAGAGCTCGCGATCAGAACATTGCCACAAACGAACCAGGCGACCACTAGAGTACAACTACAAATGGTCGAACTACAAATGCGCTTTAAGATATATAAGAGATACGTAAACTGCTCTTAGACTTAGTTAAATAGAAGAAATAGATTATGCAAACAGCATAGGTATACCAAAAGCCTGAGCTCTTCTTGAAATTGGGTAAACTTAACATACAACAATTTATATTTATTATAAAGGAGAGTGTTTTAGCTAAAGTGAATTTCATTTCCTTAAGGTTTTATATATTTGAAAAGTTGAAGTTTTTTCAGTTGTAATTCGTGTACAAATCTCAGAAAAATCTTAGACCTATGCATATCCAGCTAGACCTTTAAAAGTTAATGAAGAGAACTAGTTTTCGGATATCTATTTGTATAGGAAGTTTTTCTGTACTTAAAACTTAATATAATATAGGATTTTTATATGATAAACAAAGAGTGAACTGCTTTGCCTGTTCTAAGATCCTAATTTATGTGCTTATATATTTATATAAAGAAAAACTTAAGATTGTTAGACTTAAGTAGTAAAAGTTTATTAGAGCAATAGAAAACCTGTAGTGGTTCCTCTTTTGCTCCCATTTTAGACTTATATCTATTTAATATACATAATTCATTTTCAAAATCTAAAGCAGCTTAGACTTATTTTTAGCATAGTCCTCGTGACTTTACATACAAATTAATTTTCATATTTTTTAATATTTATTTTTGAGAAAGATTTGAGAAAGATTTGAGAAAGATCGAAGATTTGGACTTGGATTTTTATTCGATTTTAAATGAAAATCCAATCGAATTAAAAGTGAAAGCTTTTTACTCATTTACTCTTCTTGGTATATAGCTTATAGAATAAGTCTACCTTTATCATATGATCTCTAATCTAACAGTAAACAAACTGTATGCATTTTTCTATGGACTCTCTTAGTTCATTCAGTTGATTTGAGCTCAGCTCTGGCAATGATGCAAATGCTGCCAAGCTCAAGTCCAAGTCCAAGTCAAAGATGATGACCGACGCTAACGACGACTCCTACAAGAGCTTGTTAGTATGTGTGTGTGTGTGTGTGTGCTGGAGCTGTGGCTCTGTTTGGATGCTGGTTCAGCGCCCTTTGTGTCGGTCAGCGAAGGCAGCAACAAATGCGTTCATTTCCCTCTCAAGTCAAATATACAATGATATAATAAATTGAATGACATTCATAAATAAACAATATATAAGAGCAACAGCAGCAGCAGCAGCAACAACAACAACAACATGGATGATGATGACAACGTTGGCCCAGGCGTAGGCTGAGGGTCTTCAATGCAACTGCTGTTGCTGCTGCTGCTGCTGCTGCTGTTGCTGTTGTTGTCGAGTCTTTGGGGAAGCAGCGTAATGAAGACATTAAACGACTTGCAAAAGTCTGCAAAATGAACCGCTTTCTCACAGCACAGCACAGCACGACAACGACAACGTGAGAGGGAGAGTGGGAGCGGAGGTGTTACATGCAACAACAACCAATACAACAACATCATTATTAACAATAACAACAACATATCGAATGGCAAGTGCATGGCGATCAGCTAAAAAGAAAGAAAAAAAAAACCGCTAACCGGTAGCTGATCTCTGTTAGCTGGAAGATTCAATGCCAAAGCCAGGGCCAACGCCAAATGAACACATATATATATATATGCAAAGATCTCGTCATCAATGTTGATGTCTCATTTAACTAAGCAGCGGGGCAGCAGACGTCACAGCATCCAGAACGAGCATTTGCCCAAAATGCAATCATAATAAATGCGCTGCTTGGGTGGTTAAAGTGGACGATCCCAACGATCGCTGCACGGCTCATCGTCATCATCAGCATCATCAGCATCATGATGATGTTCATCAGCATAGAGGCGAAGCAATGCTACAGTTGCAGCATCTCCATTTGATTACTCGGGCGGCCACACACATTAACATACATACATAACACACAAAGGCGTGCGGCCAGGGGGAGGTTGCCTTTTGATGAACCTAATTGACAACTTTTTGTCAGCACTGTGTGGGTATTATGATTGCTTTTATGTTAAACTTGCGAATCGAACAGACGAGCTCCCCCTTAAATAAAGTTTCTGCTCGATATGAAATGGTCCCCTCTCATCGACTGCTGCTGCTGCTGCTGCTTTGTTAGTTAAATATTTTAATGCCGTTTCGGGTGCATTCGTTATATGTCGTTGATCTGTCCATCAAAGCGCATCACTTTGATTGATTTGATGTAGAGCAAGTCGCATCGCAGAGGGCGGGACACAGACAAACAGGACGGTGCTGAATGCAAAATTAAGGCAATGTCTGCGAGCAGAAAGCCAAATGACTGAGGCAACAAACTGGATTGTGCAAACAAATGACTTAGGCAACGAACTTGATTGTTGAAACAAATGACTTAGGCAACGAACTTGATTGCTATAAGCATAGCTTTCAGGCAGCCAACTTCATCTAGAGCTGGTGCAACGCAACCTTTTGAATCACGAAAATGACTTAGACAACGAACTTGATTGCTTCAAGCAAAGGACTTAGGCAACGAACTGGGGAAGAAGATTTGCGAATAATTTTGGTCAGATTTTGACAAAATGAAACTGGATTGGAAAAGCTAAGGAAAGGAAAGAAGATTAGGCAAGAGAAACTAACTTGCATATTTGGCAAAAAAGACTTAAGCGACAAACTTGATTACGCAAGAAAATATATGTAAATACAAAAGACTTAAGCAGCAAACTTGGCCAGCTTAACAAATGACTTCGACAACAAACTTGCTCGCTCAACAAAATGACTTGGGCAAAAAACTCTAGCAAATCCTACATTGTTCGTATAGCTGCTGCTGATTAACTTTGACCCTTCGAACACCCGAGAAACTAAACCGATTTCAACAAGCATCAAGCAGACCAAGCGGCTTGCGATTCACACATGCCATGGTGACAAAGTCAAGCAAAGATCTGGATCTAGATCAGTAGATTGTGAAGATTGTGAAGATTTCGTAGATGCTGACAAAGATGATGTTGACAAACCACGCCGAAGGCTGACAATGAGTGACAATTCGGTCCATAAATTGGCTCAATTTCTCTGCTGCTAACTAGAGCGATGCAGTGGTGCGACGCAGATTAAAAAAGATAACCACAACCACAATGACAGCGACAGCCACACACTCACACTCACACTCACATACGCAGCATTCGCAGCGTGTGCCGCCGACACAAAGCGTTTTGCACGCCTCCAACACACACAATGGTCATCTTAATTGCCTTTGACAAACTAGAAGAGAGTTAAGACGATTTGCTCGGTGTCCGCCCCTCGAGCAACGCCCACAGAAACGCACGCGAGCCTCGAGACTCGAGTCTGGGCTGCCTGCTTGCCGGCTGCCTCTCAAGTGTCGCCTGGACAATGGTCGCCCAAGGCAAACAAAGGACAATGCAACAGCAAACACACATGCGACAATTTCTACCTAATGCACAATTGAAACGACTCTCCTCTTGTTTTTAGTGCGAAATATAAAAGTAATCGAAGGCGTGCGAATCGATTAGAAGAACAATTCAGAGTAGAAATATTCCGAAAAAAATTTGTTGTAAAATCTATATAAAATTATGATACAGAAATGAAAGCACTTAGAGTTTAATATGGAGCTCCTATGTGCGCATAATCCAAGTAAATATATATAAATATAATTCGTATATGGTCAGATCGGCAGCAGAGTTGCACATGCACCGCTGTCTCCACTCAGTTGCCCGAGGCAGTTGGGGCTCTCAGCTGTGCGACAGCTCCTGGAATTCGCATGCGCACAAATTCAGCGGCAAAAAAACTCAAATGAAATGCAATAAAAAGAATTTAAAAAATAAAATAAAATAAAATAAAAATAAAATACAATTGTAATTATGTGCGCGCCCCAAAAAGTGGGCGTTGCACAGTAGTCCCCGGCTGCCAACGCCGTCAAGCCGCAGCGACAGACGCAGACGGACAACAGTGAAAGCCACATGCCAAGTGCAGCGCCTGCCGCCAGGACAGTGGGACAAAAGTTGATCGAAAAGTTTAAATTCTTCCTTTCTTTCTCTCGTTTCCTGTCTCTAACATTCTATAGCAATTTATCGCTTACTCTAGCACTCTGTCTCTCTCACTCAATTAGATTCTCTTGCATTTGTTCTCTCTCACTCTCTCTCTGTATCTCTGCATTGATCTCTCTAGTATTCTCTCCGTCACTCCCTCTCTCTCTCTCTTTTACTCAATTTGATTCTCTTGCATTCTCTCTCTCACTCCTTCTCTCTCTCTCTCACTCAATTAGATTATCTTGCATTCTATCTCTCACTCCCTTTCTCTCTCTCTCACTTAATTAGATTCTCTTGTATTCTCTCTTTCACATCTCTCTCTCTCTCTCTCTTTCAATTGATCTCTCCTGCATTCTCTACCTCGCTCTTTCTCCCTCCTTATTGCTCTCTCTCTCTCATTATACCTCTTTATCTGTTCTTATCTCTCTCCCACTCTCTGGAATTCGCTCATTCACTCTGTTTTTTCTTATTCTGTAACTTACTCTCTCTATAAT
Source organism: Drosophila navojoa (assembly GCF_054131105.1). NCBI lineage: Eukaryota > Metazoa > Arthropoda > Insecta > Diptera > Drosophilidae > Drosophila > Drosophila navojoa. Next base: position 5,477,954 of record NC_142895.1, on the reverse strand, counting down.
TCTCGCTCGCCTTCATTTTGGTTTTCCTCTCTCTCTCTCTCTCTCGCTCTCTCTCTCTCTCTCCCTCTCCCTCTCTCTCTCTCTCTCTCTCTCTCTCTCTCTCTCTCTCTCTCTCTCTTCCTCTATCATGACTTCCTCTTCTCTCTCTTTTTCTCTTTCTTTTCTCTCTCGCTGTATCTCATTCTCCTTCTTCTATTACCTCTACATATCCCTCTTTTTCAGTCCTTTTCTCTCTATATATCTATCTCATGTACGCTTCTCTCAACTTTTTTGTTGCACTCAAATTGCTTTTGTTGCACTGTGCGAGCGTGTCGCATGATGAATGCCCAGCTTCAGCTTTGGGACAGTATTTGATGCTTTTCTCACGCTGTGTGTGTTTGAGGCGTCGTCTCGTATGTTAAACTGTCGCTCGCAGCAAAAATGGCAATTAAACAAATTGCGTGCCACTAAATAAGTAGCAGCAGCAGCCGCAGCAGCAGCCGCAGCCGCAGCAGCAGCAGCAGTAGCAGCAGCAGCAGTAGCAGCAGCAGCAGTAGCAGTTGAAGCTCCTGCAGAACATTTCAAGTAAAAGTATTCAGAATTATTTAATTGTTGGCGAAACGACTTAATTATTTTGGCAGCCGGCCCCAGAACTAACTGCAGGCATTATATATGAATATATATAGCTGGCAGACATGCCACAGAGATGGATTCAATATGCATGTGTCTGTGTGTGTGCTTGTGTGTGTGTTTGCAGTTGGCAGCTTATATTTGCCCTGGGGGCTTGCCTGCTAAGTTCTGACTTTTTGCTTTAAGCCGATGTTTATCGCCTGCTGCTGCTGCTGCTGCTGCGACTCGTGTCGACGGCTCAGGTTACACACAAGTTACACATATGCACACACATATGCATACACATACACTTGCATAAAGTACACATTACACACGCTCTTATTTTGCATGTAAACAAATCCTAACATATCCTGGCAGCAGCCCTAAAACTAACTCATTGTTCCTTTGTGTGTGTGTGTGTGTGCCTTGCGTGCATTTTTCCCATTTCACTAGAAAATTTTCAGTGGAAAAACATAAAATTGTATTTGAAATTTTGCCGACAACAAATCTCACGCCTAACAAGGCTCTAAAGCCGCATTTAGCTACGGCTAAGCCACAGGCTCAGCAGCATCTCTCTCCCTCCCTCTCTCTCTCTCATGCTCTCTGCCTTTCTCTCTCTCTCTCTCTCTCTCTGCTGCTTTCTCTTTCACCTCTCTAATCTAAGCGGCATATCTTTAAGAACATTTTGCATAATTTGCGGCTAGCGTAATGCAAATCCCATTTGCATTGCCACCACAAGCAACAACAACAACAACAACAACAACAACTGTACCCACCCAATTATGACATCTAGCAACCGAAATGATAATATAGTTTGCATCGCAGATCTTAACTCATAATAGGTAAGAACCTGTAATACCTGAAGAAAGAGAATTGAGACATCAGACATCCTCTGCTACTGTGTTGGCTCTGCACTGTTTCCTAATCCATTTGTCATCTAGATCATCTATTTCTGCATAGGATTGCACTGGACCACAGAGAAGCTTCCATTCTATCTTGTACGTAGTAGTGGTAGGATCTGGTATTTGCATATTATTTAGTATTTAGTTCTATTCAGTTTGATTTGAAAATTTTCAAGATTCAAATAAGATTTGTGGTCTTAATCTCATCTGAAAACAAACGGTAAAAGGCTTTTCAGGTGAAAGTTTCACCATATATCTTAATTTAATTTTATTTAATATTAAATATATTTTAATTTTTCATATATACGAATTTTTTTATGGTAATCTTTTTATTGAAATTTTAATCTATTTTTCATTTTTCTATTATTCAAGTTTTCATGGTGCTCTTGATTTCCAACTCGTTCTATATTTTTGTCGGTAAAATCATGTAGACAATTTGTTTATATGATATGGTATTCGAACTTTTGATTAAGAATAAGCTCCTATCTATTGCTCTGGAGGTAGTTTGATCTTACGTATTATAGATAATCATCTATTGAATGATTGATCAACATATTACATACCGATATTTATCAAATCTAAGTCCACTTCTATTATATCATTATCTACTATTATATTCTGTAATGAAAATTCAAAATATGTTCTTCTAGAGTATGTGGATATACTGACTCTATACATATCGAGGTTTACATTCGTCACGCCAGCATCATTTCGTTTATTTTAAGGAACCCTAAGGACCCAAAATTGGAACTGACAAAATATTCGAAAGATCTAGAGTATTCCAGACATAGCTAAGAGCTAAGGCTTCTAAATTAAGCCAAAGAGTAAAGTAGAGATGAAATACGTGGACTTAGCAGCTAATAGGAATACTAAAAGACCAAAACTAAATCCTTCCAGATCTAAAAGACTTTGACTAGTCCATAGCCTAGTAGTATTTCTACGCCTAGTGCTAGCCAGCTTCTATTGTAAAACTCTTGCGGTTGCCGTGCAATTAAGTCAACTTAATGTCACGACATTTACAAGAACTACTAAACTAGTTCCGTCTTATGGCTGCGACTAATTGGCTAATGTTCGAGCAGACTTCAGATGCAAAACTCTTCGAGCGGTTTTATGTCTCTGGCAACAATGTTGCGGAACAACATGTTGCCAGCGGCTGATTGTGTGCGTTCACTATGTGCATATCCGTATGTGCCTGTGGCATAATCATAATAATCATCAATGATCCAAGCTGCAAATGTGTTGCACATGTCGGGGGCGTCGCTTGTCAACTGCATTCATTTTGGTTGTATTTGATTTCGTTCTTGATTCCATGAGGCAAGGTGTTCGCGGCGCTTCCATGTATGTGTGTGTGTTTGTGTGTGGTGTGTGCGATGGGGTTAGCCGAGTGTCGTATTTGCCTGGCACAGGACGTGGACGTGCCTTAGCTGCAGATGCACCTTGATTGTCTGGCGCGCAATCCTTGCAGCCCTTTTTTTCTTGTTGTTTCCAAGCAGCTGATACATTCAGCTACAGCAACAACAACAACAAATCGTGTAAATTAATATTTTCTTGGTGTCGCACAGTCCTTTTTCTCCCCCACTCCCCTACGGTTTCTTATCACTTGAAACGAGGACCTCAACGCACGCGTTTGCACATTTGCTCGAACGTCTTCCTGCCCCTGCCACAGTCCGTGCCCGGCGTAACGGCTCTTGCTTCATATTTTGCAGCTTGTCTATGGCCTATGGGCTATAGCCTAGAGCTGTGGCGGGCTGGCGCGTGTGCGTCGTCCTGTGTGCTCGTCCGCCTGTCTGTTTCCTTATAAATATTTATTTATTTGTTTGCATATCCTTCAGGTTCCTCGCGCGCGCTCCTCCACGCTGTTTGCACAGCTTTCAATTGACATTTGGCTTGATGCGTTCCACGTTGCGGCGAGGATTTACATATGAATTGATCGAATGGGAAAGAGCAAGAAGGCAATGTGGAAATAAAAATAGGGCAATGTTGGAGAGGTCTACCCACTATGGATATAGAAATTGATCGGAATAATTGAGCTATTATTATAATGATGACTGATGAGTTATGACTGATGACTTGTGACTGATGACTGATGAACGATGAGCGGGGACTGATGACTGATGTCTGATGGACTGATGACTGATGATTGATGACTAATGATTGATGACTGATGACTGATGACTGGTGACTGATGACTGATGACTGATGACTGATGACTGATGACTGATGACTGATGACTGATGACTGATGACTGATGACTGATAACTCATTGACTGATGACTGATGACCGATGACTGATGACTGATGATTCATGACTGATGACTGATGACTGATGACTGATGACTGATGACTGATGACTGATGACTGATGACTGATGACTGATGACTGATGACTGATGACTGATGACTGATGACTGATGACTGATGACTGATGACTGATAACTCATTGACTGATGACTGATGACCGATGACTGATTGACTGATGGGCTGATGAACTGATGGACTGACGACTGATGACTGATGACTGATGACTCATGACTGATGGACTGATGACTAATAGCTGATGACTGATGACTAATGACTAATTGACTGATGGACTGATGGGCTGATGGACTGATGACTGATTGACTGATGGACTGATGACTGATAATGAAATTTAATAATCACGCGCAATTCAACGAACTGTAAACTCTCAAACATAACTTCTCATTACTCCACATTTCTAGTCTAGTATTATCCTTTACAATTTGCATTCATATTATAGAAAGACAAAACCAAAGAACTTATATAATTAGATAGCGTCATAAGCGACACCCGAGACAAGCTTTCCGTCAAGTATTTAGTGCCTCTTCAGCCAGTTATTTCGGACACACTATGCATATGTGATAGTTACGACCTTGTGACTCGCTAATGATGCTGTTGATAATGAGCGTGATCTTCATAATGATAATGGATATGCTGATGGTATCGCGAGAAGCTTGATTGATATGCGGCTAGGCTGACTGGCTGACTTTAGTATTTAATTTTCTGTTGCTTAAATATTGAAAATTGATAACGTTCATTAAAATCAATAAATTTATAATTGAGTATTTAGTGGTGGACGCGGGGAGCGGGCAACAGACACGGGGCATGGATGGATGCGTACGTACGTACGTACGTACGAACTGGCCCAGTGACAGGCCAATTACACGCTAATCAAACAAGCCTGACAACAATTCCCATTGCCAGGGAGTGGTGCTCCTTGGATGCTGTATGTAGAAGATGAACATGATGAAGAAGCAGCAGCAGCAGCAGCAGCAGCAGCAGCAGCACCTAATTGCAGTCAGTTATGTGTCCTTGCGCTTGACAAATTCCGCCTGGCTGCCAGAGGCCACAGGCCGAATGCGGGCTACAAAATTAAGTGCACTTCAAGAAATGTTATAGCTAGAGTTGACTTGTACTTCGTAAGGAGTTTCTTTCAATTTATAGGTAACTAAATTTATGAAATTTTGTATGCATTGAATTCTGTGAATCCATATACCAAAATGTTCAGCTCTACCATAAATAGTATTTGAGTTCACATGGATAGAACTCGAGTACTCTTAACGCTATAGCTAAAAGTTTAGGCATGTGAATCCTTTAAACTAAAAAATATTTAAATACTAAATCGATTTGCTATACTCTATTCTTATTTTTCATCAAAGATTCATAGAGCTTCACATGTTTAGATCTCGAGTACTATTAATGGTGAAGCTAAAAATTTGGGCATGTGGATTCCTTAAATTAAAACATATACGAATATTAAATCGATTTCCTATACTCTATTCATATTTTTCATTAGAGCTTCTAGAACTCCATAGAAAATATTTCAATTCTTCGTAGCTCTTAAGTATCCTGAAACTGAAATTACTGTTTTGAAATTACTCTCAGTGTACAGTTAGTAGCTATAAAATAGCTAAATAGACGCGCAAAAGAACCCCGTGGACATTGTTGGGAGTCGGTAAAATGCTTTTGTACTGCTGCATTGGGTGGGACGACAAGTGTTTAATCGTTGCTAATTATACCAACTAGGCAGGAGTCAGGCCAGGCCGACTGTCGGCTTCAAGCTGGCGGCGACTGCGCGTGTCACAGTCACAGCCCCACTGGCTCCACTCCAACTGGAATGAGCTACAGGTGGGGCAGCAGTCTGGGGGCAGCACTCTGTGCTCTCTGAGCACCGGAATGCCAAGCGTCAATTTAATTATGCGAACAATACAAATTGCGGCGCACAAAAGAAATGTTTATGTCCGACGCAACTGGCTCAATGCAACAAATTGCAGCAACCGCTTGCCACAACTTGCCCTCGAAAATAATTACAGCTAGCAAAAAGTCGGCAGAAGCACAATAAGGAAACAGTTAACTGAGAGAGCTACTTACACATTGAATACTCTAGAAGCTAGACAAGGAAGCTTCAAGAAGCGAGTGATAAATTGTTCCATTGATAATGGATATAGTCTGATGAGACATGGTCTTATAATGATCTGGCTTATGGTAATGGTAAAGAGGAACACATATAATTCTTAGTCGAGCTTTCATATCTATAAAATGTAATGTAAAGAAACGTTTCTTGTGATTAGATATTAGGTATATAATATATATAAGTATATTAGGCCTTAAGAAGGTTTCAAAAGAGCAAAGTATGTTTTATAAATATATATAAAATATATGGGCTTAGATAAGAAATTTTCATTGCTCACAACTGAAATGTAAAGCTCAATCAATTACCAAAAGCTTTCTGTGTTTAGCTCCTTTTACAAATATCAAATTTTATAGTTAGAGAAAGTCCTCTGTAAAAGTATCTGTATTTACTGGTCTATTAAGTCCCCAATAATGCATTATTCAATTTATAGCTCTGTCCATTAGATGTCTTGGCAGTGATTTGTCACGCTGTTGTCTTTAGCTTATGGATTCTACTTGTTTATATATTACACTCTGTATTTAACTATAAACAAAATATAGATCGAAAGATCATAGGCATACATATATAAATCCATGGTTTTTAAATAGGTTTTATAATCAATCCAGAAATACAAGTGTTGTCTTCTTATTTTCCCTCTTACTTTTACATCTTGTTATATATCTGCAATATTCTCTATATCGATCTTTCTATCTTCCTTCCTACTAACTATTTTATATGACAATAAATCAAGTAGGGATTCTGATCAGTGAAGTTTTCTGAATTACAAATGACTATTAAATCAACCAAAGCAAACTAAAGCATATACATATACATATACATAAACTCGAATCCAAATTCTCAATATCTCTAACCAAACGTCTCATCTTTCATATCATATGCAAGCAACTCATTCCGTTTCAGGGCATTCAAAAATAAATCAACAACTCTTGGCGGCGCGACAAATTAACACATAAATTCTAGCGCATTTATGAATCCAGACTCAGATATAGACTACATATGCTGCTCAGCTTCTTGCCCAACCGCCCCTGACCCCTGCGCCAGCTGTTGCTTCCCTCAGTGCTTCCCCCATTTCTATGGGGCAGCCAATTAATAATATGCGAGGCAACTGACACGATGACAACGCCAGATATGCGTAATGCATGGCGCATTACATGCCGCTTATAGCAGTAACTGCCCAAGCACCCTCTCCCTCTCGCTCTCTCTCTCTCTCTCTCTCTCTGTGTGTGTATAGCTGTGATCTTGATCACGTGTCGGCGTCGGCGCTGCGATCATTGATCATCGTCAGCAAACAAGAGAGGGGGAGGGGAGAGGCGACTACGAAACGCATTGGCTTTTTTTTTACCTTCAGCTTTGACTTTGGCCGCTCATCTACCTCCCTCCCCCCCGCCATCTCGCCAATCCACCATCCCTCATCCTGCTCTGATCTACACTCTTTGGAGCTTTGCAATCGGGCAAGATCAGTTGCGGCAGCAGTTGCCATTGCATTGCTTGGCATTGCAGTCCCCTTCAGAGATTCGAAAATTTCATTTTAATTAAATTGTTGAATGCTCAAGTGCAACACTAAGTTGCCATTTAGCTGCACTCTATATCCCTCTGCCCCTCTCTTCCGCTCTCTCTGTCTCCCTCTCTCTGTTGAGGACGCGATCATATCAATGCAACGGTTTATTACTCGCTCGCTTAAAAAATAAAACAACAAAAAATAAAATTTAAGCCAAAAAAAAGGCCGCAAAACGCAAAACATTTCGCGCCTCAAATTACATTTTAATGAGCTGTGAAAAATATTTGGAGCAATACGTGAAAAAAATATGAAAAAAAGTAACCAGCCGAAGTGAGAAAACAGAAGATAACCTCAAAGCGATTACAGATTTGGGATTTGCTGCTAAGTGGAGGCAAATTGCAGCCAGCCGAAAAAGGGGAAAGTGCAGAAAATGCAGCTTTCAAGTATTTATTATTGGACGAAATTTAATATGTTGTAATTGGACTGCTTATCGGACATCAGAAGTCCCAAGGAACTGGGGAGCTGTATGTGGTACAGACCTAAGATTCATTAAGTTGCGTTAGCTAGGTGTGTAATGAGATTTAAAGTTGGTATGTTGGCTCTAGTATAGGGGAAACCCTTAAATAACTCTAGATCTTTAGGTTGAACTGGAATTATAATTTAATTGATAAATATTTGACATTAAATGCTTAAGAAACTTGTGCACTATGTATGTGGCAGCGAAGGTTTAAGGCTTTGTATAAATTTCTTATTCAATTGATATAGTTAAATAACCTATAAATATCATTCATCTCAAGTAACTCGGGAATGGCATGCTTAAAAGCTATCAAATTTTATATGTAGCTTTTGGTAGATGCAAATTTGTGACTTCTATATTGCAAACTATGTTGCTTCAGAACTATGAAGAGTCTCAAGGAACTCGGTAACTATACACGCTAGAGCTATCTAATTTTGGTGTTTCGTTTGTGCTAGTTAGTCATATAAATATATTATTTAATATTGTCAATAAGTTCTCATTTCACACAAGAAATCTCAAAGAACTCTGGGATTTTGCACAAAATATCAAACTTAGTATATAGATCTCTAGTATATATATTCTAGGATGACTAGATATCCCAGCATATTATACATATTTTGGAGTATCTATTAGACTAGATCAAATTGATCTTAGAGTTATCTTCATAATCTAGGGCATCTTTACAGCGAGTTTTTATGAATTCCATATATATGTATTTAGGTTCTAGGGCATTGCAATGACTAGCTCTCATAGTTTTACAGCCAACTTGCGGTTGATGAGTGTTTAATGGACTTCATGTCAGTTCGATTGGTTCCCAAGGAATGCAGTTTCAGTTCTGTTGTCTTGCAAATGGAAGGATGATCATCAAAAGGATGCCACAAAGGATCAAACAATAAGCTGATGAGCCCCAAGGCAGAGAACAAAGCACAAAGCACTTGACTTGGCCGCCAAAAAGCACACACACACACACACATACACACACACACGCACACACACACAGAAATTGTAGACTGGCGTTTTTCATACAATGCCACTTGTTGCGCCAACAACGGCAGCAGCCACAACACTCGAACTTGCCACTTGGCATGATTGACTTATCAAAAGGAGTAGTTGACTGAGCAACAACAACAACAACATCAGCAGCAGTAACAGCAACAGCAACAGCAACGACAACGAAATGAAGTGTTGACAAGTGGCAAGCAAAAGGAATGTGTGTGCCCCGTGAATCAATGAGCCAAAAACTGGCTGGCAACGTTTGGGTAGGCGGGCAGGGGGCTGCTTGTCAGTTATTGCATGAATGAATGAGCGCGCTTCAAGCAACAGCAGCACCAGCAGCCAGAGTCGCATCATGGGGCGGCGTGTTGCATGCAACACACAGCAAAAGCTGGCAACAGACTGAATTATGCGCACGCATTGTGCGCACGTCATGCAGCCAAACCAAGCCGTAGCCGTAGCCTTAGCCTGGCCAGGCCAAGTCGGGCACAGCCTGGCAGCCGTTGCAACATCAACAGCAGCAGCAGCCGCAGCAGCAGCAGCAGGAGCCGGAGCCGGTGGCAACGGTGGCCGCAACACTTGTCCGCTCTGCGTTTTCTGACGAAATTTACAACAAGTGCGCGCGCGCGCGCTCGCTCGCACGCTCGCAAAATGCTAAAGAGATGTTGACGTTGACGTTAACTTTGACGTCGACTTCGACGTGCGCGCTGACGTTGACTTAAACTTCAACTATGCTTCGATCTCTCTCACTCAACTTGCGCTCTCCATATGTGTATGTATGTGCGTGTGTGTGTGTGTGATTTATGATGTGCTTCAAGCAGCAGCCCGCAATTCGATGGGCCGGCGAAATGGCATTGATTGCCGCTAAAAATGCTTTTGTGACAAGTTCAACCGGCAGTCGACTCGACACTCTCTCTCTCTCTCTCTCTTTCGCTCAATCGCCCTTTGGCTGTTTTTTAATTAAAATGTGAAGCGCAGTCATGTAAAGCAGCAAAACGCAATTACATAACTCAATCAATTTGTAAGCAAAGTTGTCCCCAAGCACCCTGACCCTCCCTGCAAGAGGATGCCTGCAGCAAATAAGCAACATGAACATGCAACATGAACATGCTCTAGCTGAGCGCATGCGACTAGGCATATACCCTGTAGCTAGCAGAGTTTAAAGATGATAATCTGCGGCTTACCTAGATGTAAAATATTATTGCAAAGCAATAATTCAGATCATGATGATGCTAAAGCACAAGTCTCTAGTCTTAGAGGGATATGGAGGATGCGGTGATTTATATTGAAAATCGAAATTCTATAAAATTCGCATGAATCTGTATTTAAGATTTGGAGCCTTTAGCTCTAAAGATGTAGGAAAAAAAATTTTACAATTAATTTTCAATAAGAATTTTAATCGATAGCACAATAACGGTAGAGTTAGAGAGTTTTTGGAATAAACTCGATATGCTGGTAATACACACGGACCTAGGTAAGCAAATTTCAATTCTCTAGCTCTTATCCCTTCAGAGATCGTCGCGTTCAAGCATACGGACAGACAGACAGGCGGACAGGGCTAATTAAACTCAACCGCGTCGGCCAGATCAAGAATATACATACTATATGGTGTCTGCCACGCCTCCTTCTGCCTGATACAGCCTACGTAACCATAATACCCTAATATTCCATATCCGATGGGTTGAGGGTATAAAAATCCGTGCTTATTAAATAAATTCCTTATGCGAATAGGATTAGTAATTCATTTTCCATGTTTTAAATTTCATTTCCTAGTTTCATGATGCTCTACAACTTGTACTACAATCAATTCAGTTACAATTCATGAATTTATTTGGACGCTCAACCTTTGAGTGCTGGGTATATGTATGTGTACATATATACAAAACCAAAATCAATATCAACGACCCATAAAACTTTGCCAATCACTTAATCTGAACTAAAAAACATATAGCTATACATGAAAAAACAAAAAAAAAAAACGAGAGAGACAAGCCAAAACTGATCGCTTTTAAATGATTTTGGCTGCTGTAGCTGCGGCGATAAACGAATTTATTGCAACAACGCACACAATAATTGGCTGAACTCTACAAGCCAAGTCAGTGAGAGAGAGAGAGAGAGAGAGAGAGAGAGAGAGAGGGGGTGAGAGACAAGCACTGCAAGCGAGTGAGAGAGAAAGAGATCCTTAAAGTTTATTATTGCCGACTGCCCGCTGCTGTTGAGCCGCTTTTAGCTGCTCCTTGGGTGTGCTCGACTGCTGCTGCTGCTGCTGCCCCCATTGTTTTGTAGCCAGGCAGCTATAACAATAAGCCAGGCAAGCGATTGAAATTAAGTTGCTCCATTGGCCACCCAAACGAACGAACAGATCGCTTCATTTCCGATGAGGCCACGATGCAGGACGATGGGAGGGGGAGTGCAGCTGCGGCACCGACCCCTCTCAGCCCATTTCACCAGTCCAATTTCCAAGACTTTGTGCGCAATTTATCACGTTCTTTATTAGCGACAAAATAAGGTAGCCTTCGCTACCAGTTCGATGCACAAATAAGACAAAAGTGCACAGCTTCCACCACGGCTTAATCGATTAACGATCGTTGGCGATCTTACAAAACCATGAGATCCTTCTGCGAGTCCTGCGTGTTTCGTAAATTAGTCCATTGTCAAATGGCTGACAGGCGCAGATCTGAAAAGCCCCCACGAAAAACAAAAAACACGCAGATACACACACACACACACGCACGTGAATACATCAAGTGTAGTACATGCATAGCTGCTAGGCTGATCGTAAAATATGCCAACAACATAATCATCGATCGGCCCAGCGATGCCACCAATTGATCGCCTATCGCGACAATGTGGCTGCCTATTAAAATCGGCAAAGTTTTCACAAAAGCCCAAAAGTCGCAGGTTATATACACTATGTATTGATTGGTTGTACGGTTGATCAGTTGATCATGATAGATGGTAGCTGCTCGAGTTACTCACTGGAATACTAAACACTATTTAGTATATACTAAATCAATATACTGTTCATAGATAAGCGAATTGATCGTAGCTGTTGCGATCAGTACTGAGATTTATTCAAGCTTTGGTAGCTGATGATTGTTGAGTATACATACATACATATATACATGTATATCATTAGCATATAGCGAGCATCTTGAACTCTATGCAATAGAACGAAAATGCATGATCGTAGAGTCCACATGTAAAGTCCATTGTTGAAGATCACCGATGATCAATTGAAAACTTATAAATTTGGATTTTGGATTGTGTGAAACTCTCAAGGGAAGTGATGAATGCTGAAGAGGCAAAAGCAGGGAAGGAGTACCATCACTTGTCGTGTGATCACCATCAATATCGCTGATCAGTAAGCAAAGTTGGCATTTATAGGTGCGTTAGGAATAACCAATGATCGTATTCTTCCAGAAATCCCCAATTCTCATTCATGCTGAGGCAGGACATAAGCTTATCACAAAACCCATTCTGCATGAGCGCAGCAAAAACTTTCTCTGAGGAGGACTTACTCAGTTCACAGGAGAAGAGCTGACTACAGCTCCATCAATTTCGTTAACCTGTTCAAATAGTGTTAAGGCTTCATTGTAGAGCATACAAAATAAAACCCAGTATCAATATAATGAAGCTCATAAACTGACACTCGCTGCACTGCAAGAGTTAGCCAAAGGGAGTTGAGGCTGTAGCTGATGCCGCTGCTGCCGCTGCTGCTGCTGCTGCTGCTGCTGCTGCTGCTGCTGCTGCTGCTGCTGTAGCTGTGCTTAAGCGCCGAAAGCCATGATCAAAGTCATGATCGGCGACGACAAGCGGCGCATATAAAATTCATCAAAACATTATTAAAATGTTGGCAAAAAAAAAAGCAGCAAAAAAAAAAAGTTGTAAATTTTTTAAATACAAATACAAGGCAGACGACGGCAGTGGACGTTGAGCGAACGCATCGATCGACGCGTCGATAATCTGGCCAAGGATCGGGCTGAGCTGTTGCCTGACCCTGGCATACTTATTGGCTAACGCTAATTTAAACGATCCGACCAGGCGACGTTTCGTTGGAAACAACAACAGCAACAACAACAACAACAACAACAACAAAATGCCCCATCGTCCGACAGACAGGGCTGGCATAATTTGCATATCAGCTTAATGTAAGGCGTTGGTGATCCGCTGCGAGCCAGGGTTTGTAAAGCGCATCTTATCGCAATCGGCGATCGTGTACCGATGCTCGACTACAAAACTGTCCACGCAGCGATGGTCAAACTTTAATTTTCATTGCTGTTGTTGTTGTTGTTGCTGTTGTTGCTGTTGCATTTTTGGCTTAAAGGCGTGCCCACAGTTTTGTGGCTGTTGCATTAATGAATGCCACAGGCTGACACTTTAATTTTCAATTACAACAAATTGCCTATAATGTCTATGCTTATCGCCCCGCACACCACAAAGATCTCGCTGTGTGTGCCTGCGCTTAATTGCGATGATCGCGTGGCGCGGCCTGGCGAGGATCAACGGCGTTGGGGCGGTGTTCTAATGACAGCTTACAAACACACGGACAACGTTTGCAGTGCGTCTCTTATCAATATCTACGCAATCTCAAATCAATTCATCAAACTCAAAGATTACAATTGATTTCGTTTCTCTTGCAGCGTGCAGGCTGGCCCGACGAGCCAGCCAGCGAGCCAGCGAGCGATCGGCAGGCGGATCCATAAATAAATGTAGTGCATTTCAGCTTGTGCGTGTGCAGCATATCCGGTCCCTGCTTTCAGCCAGCTTCAGATACAGTTTCTGTTCCGTCAAATGCGCAAAAAAAAAAAAACGAGAGCAGCAAAGCGACGATCAGCAACGATCTGCTGCTGCCCTATAGTAATGAAATGCTCTGGCAGCGGAGACCTCTTCAACGATCTCTGTGTCTCCGACTGCGACTCGGACGCTGTGTGTCTCTGCCCAGTGATCGATGTGGCAATAATTTTTAAATAAATGATCGCCGCTGCCGCTGTAAATGATCGTCTCAGTGGCAGCTTCCCTCTCTCCGTCTCACTCACTCATGCTGCGCCAGACAGCTACCTAAGTGCCCAGCAGAGCTAGACTCTGTTGCTTGCTGCGATCAAAAGTGTTCTTCTGGTTTTTTGTTTTTGCCATCATTTCGATCTGCTTCTTGTAGGTGTTGTCATTAACTTCTTGGTTAAGTAATTTGCCATGTACACCAAAAACCATTAAACAAAAAAAAAAACAGCGAGGATACAAATAGGCAATCGAAATAGTGGGCAGTTCACGTTGTTGATGGATGTTCGAAAGGAAGTCGGGCAGTCATTAGAAATGCAATTTAAGTAGAGCTGAGAAGCGAACAGAGCAGAGTCTTTACAACTGTAAAAGTGTTAATTCGATTCATAGAGAGAATAAAGTTTAGTTCGAAGAGGCCCAAAGATCCCTTGTTTTAAAGGTGTTGCATACGAATTTACTAGAGCTACTAAACATAATCAACAATTTCATATTATTCAACAGCTCGTATACCCTCTATGAGCCCACGGAGAACAGGGCAACAAATAAATGAAAGGCCATGCAAAATGTAAACAAAGTATTTGTGGCATCTCAACGTTTTCATTTCTTTCTTTTTTTTTCACACCTTGAAACTTGAAAGCCTGAGGCGCTTGGACCAACTCAACGACGCCTCCGCAACTTCACGGGGACTGTGAAACCGCAAGGCGGCAGGGCGCGGGTGTATTGGCTTTACCACATAATCCAATTTAAGCATATAAATTATGAGCACGAAACTGAAATAACAAATCGCTTTATTAACCAACGCAAACATTTATCGCAAAAAGTATAAATATTTGTTATTGCATTAGTCCACCAAGAGCCACAAAACAAACGCATCCTGTCTGCCGTCCCACCATACCAGAACACAAAGGACGCACAGAGTGATGAGAGGGGGAGAAAGAGAGAGAGAGAGAGAGAGAGAGAGCGAGAGAGAAATATAGGTAGAGTCTGTGCAGAGCTACCAAGTCGCGTTTCGCTGGTGCTGATGATGACAATCTCAAGTGCAGACAGCTAAACGGAATTGTGGACCAAAGCGGGGGCGTCAGAGACTGCAGCTGTAGCGGGTGCAAAGAGGCAGAGGCATTGCGTGCTGCCATTTGCTTGCATTTGAATAAAGTGCCCAATGGCCAATGGGATGGGATGATAGAGGCAGAATTATTGAGAGTGAAGACTGAATTGGGAGAATTATTGCGAACCCAAATGGTTTTAGAAAAATGCTTAATATTCTATAAAAATTTTATATAATAAGGAAAAGACGGACTAAACATTATTATTGTGCAGAAATTTTCTTTTAAAAATAAATATATATTTTTTTTAATTTTTTCATGATTTTATTTTATAAAATGATGAAGATCGACATACGAATCCGGTTATAGCGACGTTATAGGTAGTCATTTAACTTCTTCCATTCTATCTACGCTATAGGTCGTTATAACCAGATTCTACTGTATGTTAATTAGTAAAAAATATTATTATTATTGTTGAGAAATTTTCTTTTAAATATAAATAACTTTACTTAATTTTCTTTAAGGATTTTGTTTTATAAAATTAAAAAAAGCTGATATAGTATAGTAAATTGAATGATAAATATTTTCTTGTTCAGAATTTTTTTTTTATTTATTATAGATATATAGGCCCTTGTAGACAGTAGCTTATTCAATCCTTTACCCTAGCTGGTCGTATAATGGAATACACAGAAATCTAATCTAGATTGATATCTTTCTCATCATGTTCTACTTTACAATATTTTAAGCTAATTTAAATTCCATCAAGTTCAGCTGGATGCTCCACTCTCTTGGTGTTTCTCAAGCTCTGTCGACCATGAGTTCTGAGACTACAGGAATCGCTAGATCTTCTTTACACAGAACTGTGTCAGTCTACTGCATTTGAATGTTGCTCTTTCACGATACTAAATATCAGTTACAGAAGTCTACGATATACAAAATTTGGGCTGCCTTTTCTTACTAAAATGTTATACAAGATATACTCCACTTGGGAATTCACCTGAATATATATACAAACAATTTATTATAATTTTACATAGAGCAGAGATTGATCACATAATTATATGCAATATTATTAGAGCCAGAACTAGTCTATAATAATTAATCTATTATAATTCATAAGCTAATGCCTTTGTCGCATTTTTCTAGAGCCTCGACACTCTATTTCGCATTGGGCACTTCAGTTGTGAATCCCAACTAACGCCTTAATTATATATGCAAGAAACGCAATGGTAGATATATCACCACAGTGCGAGAATGAGATTGAGAGAGAGAGAGAGAGTGAGAGAGTGAGAGAGGGGGAGAGGGAGGTTTCTACAGCAGTCAAGTCTCCATTGATCAGGTTCAACTGTTGCTATAGCGCTAATCAGAAACAATTTAAAGGCAGCCAGACGAGGAGAAGCCAACGCTGGAATTCAACCGAGCCCGCCATAAAGATTTGAAAATCTGTTGCGAAGGTGTTGAAAGTTTTATATTACGAGACGCTACACCCGCGGGCAACAGTTCTGTGTCTTATTGCCCACCGATTCACACACACACACACACACACACAGTCGATGGTCTGTGTCGTAATGCTGTGCCTCATCCAAGTCGCGGGGGCTGCTGTAGCTGAATAATGCTTTGCATATAATTCATGCAATTTTATTAGTAACAACTAAGTGTGAAATGAGCAGAAATGATGTGCTAGGAAATACCCTAGAAACGCTAATATAAATATTTAGCCATTTAGACTAAATCTGGCTATAAATTGAGGGAAATTATCGAATATATTAAATAAATTGGACTTTAACATTTTTCAAGTAGATTATAAAATCAACATTCGCATGAATACGAGTTTCGAATACATGAAATTATCGATTATATACAACTATGGGTTATGAATAAGGCTATCGCAAAGTTACAGTTATGATATAAATACAGTTCCTAAAGAAAAAAATCCATTTGCTTGAAGCTATATTGTATATCCTATGGACCGAATTCAACCATCGAATATTATGCGATAACTTATCGAAAGAATGAGTATGTCAGAGAAGTAAAACTATGATATATCATTAGTTATTGAATGCATGAAGTTAGGCATTGAGATCTTGTATAGATACTTTATAAACAAGATGAAGGTGCCTTAGGTATGCAGCTCTCTAGTATCCATACCTTAACTACCTAAGCTAAAGCTATATACCTATATCATTTCATAAGTCAGAAACTATTTGATTTATTACTAATGTATTTCCGAAACAGAAGATTTATATTTGGAATGCAATGAAGCTGTCTCTGAATATCTACATTCTTATACAAAACCATGCTCCAATATATGATATATATCCTATATATACTCATATATGCCCCACATTCTCAGCAGCTATGCTACCCACACACTTTGAACCATTTTTAATGGTTTCTAGGGTATCAAAAATATTGCAAGAATTGCATTTTTGGCCTTCGAATTTTGATTGCTGGACTTGATGCTGTTGTTGCTGTTGTCTGTGATTGATGGTCAGCCGCTGTGGGGAGGGCATACGTATATCTGGAGGGAGCAGGAGACAGGCAGGCAGGAAGAGCGCTCTTTGAAGGATCCTCGGCTATATAGCCAATCACTTAAAACTATAAAAAGGCGAACCGCATGTCAACATCGTTTTGGGCATTGCGTCAACGAGCGTAACGTTTTAATTTCTCGGCAATCAAACGCAGCAGCAGACACCCCAGAGACCCGATACCTCCAACGGCATCGCACCGTCCCCCTCCCATTCACGGCCAGACTATGAGCAGGGCATCAAGTGCTTCTTCTTTTTGTTTTTTTGCTCTGTGAGTTCGCCTCACAGACACAGAAATTGGCAGAGAAGTAAATCACCCAGGACTTTGACATTTTGTGACAAAAGTTTGTCTCGTTTTTTTACTCTCTCTCTTGTTCTCTCTCTCTGTCCTTCACACTGTACCTCTGCTTAGGTACGATGCTGTTCTTGTCTGTATTTTTATGAGACTGAGGTCTGCTGTCTTAAAATTTATAATGTGTGGTCGTTGAATAATTTGAAAGGCGTCTAAATTGGTGCATGTCTAGATTTAATGGCTTAATTGGAACCCAACAAAAACCTAACTAAAACAGAAACAAAAGACCGACAGTTCCTCAGGGCAAGACAAACTAAACTCAAGGCTGACTAGAGTCTGTTACGAATCAGATGTGATACAATATAAAATATAATGCGAACTCTAGTTAGAGTCGGGCATAAGTTAATTGGATCTATTGTAAATGTTTCATATCCATACATATATAAATAAACATATATAATTTGCCAATAAAAAAATTATTAAAAAAAAACTGAATGATATAATAAAACATTTAGAAGCCAAAGATCTAAAAACTATTTGGATGCAGAGCTAAAGCGAGCAGAGAGAAACAGTGAGGAGAAATGAGGGCTGTAAGGAAGAAGGGAGAAGAAAGAAATGCAAAAATAGCAGCTAAACTATTTGAGAGGAACAGGAAGATATCATATATGACAGATAACAGAAAAATGAAAAGATAGAGAAGACAAAAAGAAGATAGAAACGAGAATAAAATATAGAGTAGTTATAGATAAAGGATAATTGAGGGCGATAACAGGAAAAGGAGGAAATTGAACTTAGTATATGAGAAAAAAGAGGGATATAGTAAAAGGAACAAAAATTAGTATGTGGGGGAAACGAAAAGTGAAGGGAGAAAAGATAATTAATATATGTGAAAAATGTAAAATTGAATGAAGGAAAGAATTCAAAGTGTGTGAGAGAAAAACGAATAGAAAGAGGTGAGAAACAGAATATAAGAGGAGAAAATAGAGCACAGCATCTTAAGAAAGATGAGTGACGCAATGTCAAATATTAGAGGTGAGATGAGATGAGAATGAAGAGAATAGAGGAAAGTTAGATAAACTTACTTCCCACAACTACTAGAGGGAATTCAGAAAGCAGAATACTCTCTCTATTGCAAGTGCAAGGCGTGAGCATTCTCAACCTCATTCTAAGGCTAAGCCATCTATGTATATCCATATATATCAAACGTTCCCAAAGGCAAAGTACAGAGTATGATCTATAGCACGATATTAAAAGACTATGCTAAAAATCCAAATTAATCTCTGTCCATGCGCTAAAGGAAGCTTTTCAACATGTTTGGTAATGGAATTGAAGAGCAGCTGGATTTTTTGTTTTATGGCCGTTTCCGAGTCCTTGGATGAGTGGTTAGGCCTGGCTCTACGACTGATGTATGATCCATTAAGTTGGCGCCGCGCCATGAACAGGAACAGGAACAGCAATAAGGCGCAGACAATTTTGTTTTTTGTTTTTTGGTTTTTTTTCGTTAAAGGTAGGCGTGAAATTCATAGAAAAACACGAAACGGCAACTTGGGCTGGGCTCGAGGGCTCGACTTAAGCGTCTGTCGCTGCAGGACGAGTTGCGGTCAAGCCTCGAACTGGGCAGGGCCAAAAGGCAGATACTTAACGCTAAGCAAAAGGGACTTTTGCCACGTCGAAGGTGCAAATTGGTTTGCACCTTTTTTTTTTTTTTGCGCTCGCAATATTTGAAATCGATCTTGTTAAGGCGACGACTGCGACGGCGACGGCGAATGCGATTCGTGGGCTCAGGGGCATAGTTAAGCGTGTGATTAATGAGTTTTTAAAAGGCTCACTTGGCATTTTAGAGAACTTTAATTGGAACATGCTGATGCCAGCGTAAATCAGACTGAAAATTGCCACTAATAGGCGCACGGCACTTCGATCTGTTAACGACTGATTCACAAAAAGAAAAAATTATAAGAAACGAAGCAGCAAAAGGTGTCGATTTTGGCACTTGCAGCAAATTAGAATGCCGATCAGTCAGTTTGATTGATGATTTGTTGTCTTTCACCTTGCCAAATATTTGGCTAGACAGGATGTGCCCTAGAAGAAGAAGCCGAAGAAGAGATACGCACACACACACACACATACACTTATATATATGTGTGTATGACTTGTGCTATATAGATAGTCTCGTATGCTACTGCTGCCGCTGCCGCTGCAGATCTCTTTCGGGTTTCTGGATCACATCAAAAGTGATCGTTGCTTCGTTCGCTTCATTAAAAATCAATAAACGGCTGCCGATCGGACAGATCGCACAGTCGCATTCGCAGCCATTCGCCCAGTTGCAGTGGCGACGGGGCGTGGCAGCGGCTAGTAGGGCGCATAAACAAGTTTCAGCCTGAATACCCAGCAATCATTCCCGAACTTTGGGTAGCTTGATCAAATGATCTGAAATTTCTATATGTGCGCATTTCGATCTACTATATATGAGATAGAGATTAGAATATCCTAGTTTAAATTTGATAACTGATAAAAATATAATATTCTATTGTGTTGCAATTTGATTTATATAAGAGAGAATCTATACCAAGTTTCGATATACCAATAAGTGTAGATATTTCTAGAAATAAGTCGAGAACTATAAGAACTATAGCTAAGAAATTAAGTATGCTTCTAAGCAACAAGTACAACAGGCTAGACGAAATAAAGTTGCTTAGAGACTCTCTTAAAATTTTCTAGAACTAGAAATTAGTCTTAGAAGTACATAGACTTCAAGTTAACACTAGCTTCAGCTCAAGTGCAGCTCAGCCTCAATTTACAGGGTATCTTCAAGTCAAATGCTTGACAGCAATTCAGCCCTTATTGGCTTCCCATGCGGTTTTTGCAAGTCCTTTTTTTTTTCGCTTATCTGGCGTCGTTAAAAGGCGCAAAATGTTGAACGCTGGGCGCATCTTTCTAGGCCGATCGCATTCGCATTCGCGTTCAGCACCGTCTGCCTTGGCGGAGAGCGAGAGACATTGTTACAAAAATTTTATGCGTTTTTAAAATTAAACGTTATATGCGCTAATCCCGAACTAAACTGCGATTTACGATCGCGCCACGCAACGAAAAATTGATTAAAATTTAATGAGCCGCAACTGTGTTGGCCATCAATTTTAGTGGGACACAGCAAATGGCTTCATTTGCATCCAGTTCGCTTTTCGTGTTGCCAACTTGATTTGCCCGTCTCATCTGTGGCGATATTATTATCATTTGTGTCTTATTCTTCTTCTTCTTGTTGTTGTTGTTCTGCTTCGTTTACGCTTCAAAAACACTTTTCCTGTGGTTCTTGGAAAATGGCGTGCGCCACGTTTCACTGCAAGCCAAAGATACGTCTAGCTATTGACCCCAAAAAGACTCTGGCATATAATGCACACACAGACAAAGAGAGAGAGAGAGAGAGAGAGGGAGATAGATGGAGAGTTTTGTGCGAGAGAGCTGGCATAGAGCAGATGTTTTCATGTTGACCGCATCTAATGGTGCGTGCTACTGCCGTTTGTTCTTGCAACTTGCCCCTTGCCCCTTGCCCCGTGCCCCGTGACTGTTGCCTGTTGCCGTTTGCCTTTGCCTTTGCAGCACATCAAAATGGATGATGATCAGACGAGGCAGGCTCATGTTCAGACCGCAGAATTGTAGCCAAATACAAAAACAAAAGCCAAACACACACACACACACACACACACACATTGTCGCTGCGGGTAATGATAGTTATCAGCTGTGTCTGTCTTTGTGGGTTTGTCCCTCTGGCCCGCGACTACTCATAAAGCAAACCTCCAAAAAAAGCAAAAGCAAAAGCAAAAACAAACCAAGAAATAAAACAAAACTAAATTTATTCCAAAACTTTTTTCTATGCCAAGCGAAAGCGCAACTTTGATGCTCTTTCTAAGTCAGATTCATTTCATAGTTGTTCACTTAAACTATAAAGCTCCGAACTAGTTCAATAATTAATAGTTCATAGAGCGCACTCAAGGTTTATGTGAACTTATTTTGCACAATTTTTAATATATACAATATATAATACATATGAAATTGCAAAATTATCAGTTCATATGAACTATTTCTTTTTGTAAGTAGCATGAACTAGTTCCACAATTTACACATTTCCTCCAGGGCCTCAATTAATTACTAAATAATTGTAAAACATTAAAAGTCAGCTTCAGTTCTCTTTAAACACTATTTGTTCGCTCTTATGAACTAGTTCATCAACTGAACTTTCTCAAAATCGAACATACTTTTAAGGCTTTTAAGTAGTTTACAGAAAAAATATGATATATGTATACCTTTTAAGCACCATTGGTTCTTATGAACCAGTTCCGTAAGTTTAATACACGCCTAACATAATTTGTGGAACAGAATTACGTCATATTAGGTGAACTATGCACACACTCAAAACAAATTATTGATATACCGACTTGCTGTATATATCATGAACTAGTTCCACTACCAGTTCACAGCATTTGCACACGGCAGATCGGCAGTTTCCAGTGTCCTGCCCTAGCCAAGCGACTGGCATTTGCCAGGGCAGCAAAAAGAATCAGAAAGCTGAACGTCGATCTCAGCTTGGCAAAGTTTGGATTTGGGCGTCGTGAACTTTTGCGCTGGCTGCGCACACAAAGTTCAATGAGCCGCTCGCACGGTCGCGTGGACGCTCCGAGGGCTCAGCTCAGCTCCCCTATTTAGTGTGGCTGTTTCTGTGTGTTGTTGTTTTTTATTTCATTCCCCTGTGTTATATTTTTTTTTGGATACGAGACAGGCAACCCCTAGCCAAATGGATTTGTGTGCGTTCATTTTCAGCTGCAGCCGTAGACAGAGATAGAGCGACAGAACGAGAGAGCGAGAGGGCTGTCTCTAAGCCCGTGCCCCGTTGCCAGCGATCGCGCAGCGATTCGTGATGTTTGGTCGCGTAAATACACCTGCCACGCGTCAGCTCGCATTCGAGTCGGCCGAGTCCTGTGCCTGCATTTAATTAAAATATTAACTACGAAAATGACTGAGGGATAAACAACAGCAACAACTACGAGTCGGTTGCCTGGACTACGCCGGAGCACTAAGCATAGAGAGAGAGAGAGAGAGCCCAATAAAGAACAGGAGCTGGCGCAACGGGCAGAGACAGGAGCAGGGGCAGGGGCAAGGGCAAAGGCGTGGCATGGCCAGCAAGGCTCAACGGCAGGTCCTGACGGAAACTTGTTTCAATTAACATTCATTTTTTGTATTTTTTTTTTTTGCTTTTTGCATTTCCAGTTTCATTGGAAAAACGCGCCCCAGTTTCAGTGCAGGATATGCCAGTCCAGCTCAGCCTATCGCTCTATCTCCCTCTCTCACACTGTCTATCCAACTCGCTCGCTTGCAATTAACGCACGCGCCCTGCCACTGCAGTTGCCCGGTTCTCGCGTCTCCCGGAACTATGCATCATATCAAAATAATTATGCATTTAAATCTTCCAAGCGTTGCAAAAGGATATGACGTTATGGCCAAGGCGGAGGCTATTATTGTTGTTGTTGTTGTTGTTGTTGCTTTCAAATGCCAGAGGCTAGCAGAGCCAAGTCAAAGTCTGCCAAGTCATATGATCTGCAGCTCAACATTTTGGCCAAAGATCAGTTTGATCGGCCATAGATCATAGCTGTTCAGTTATGATAAGTTATCCTGTTTCCTTTCGGCCACAATCATATTTGTGCTCGCACCAGCATGCAGGTAGAGCTGACATACGATCAGCGATCAGCGATCAGTCCAGAGGTCAAGTCTTTCGTTTTTTTTCTCATATGTAAAAGATTTAACTTCTTGATCGCCGAGTGTTTCTTTGATCTGCCGGCAAAATATGAGCGCACAAGGATATAAGCTTGACCATACGATCTCTCGATCTGTGGCATAAGCTGTATGTAAGATCAGGCCTGCCAAGAGGCATTCTTTTTGGTTTGCCTGTTGAGTTTAGGATCTTGCAGAGATTTAGCTAGTTGGCTAAGTATAGCAACGTTAGTCTGAGCTCTTCGTACAATATATAAAACTCTCTGGTATGTACATGAGTTTCATATACGAAACAAATCAAGGGATATCCAATTGTTCCTTAGAATTAATGTGGATCACTAAAACTACAATTTCACCTTGAACCTTCAGTAGTTACAGTACTAGCATATTTTGCTAATGATCAAATCCTATTAGATGATATATCCGATTCAGAATCTCTCTCTCACAATAGTCACAGACCAATGCTCATCCATATGGACACGCTTTATATTTGAGGCATAAGCCGATCCTCTGTCGATCCCTCAGTTGTGTATGTAAACAATTGTCGCACTTTGGCTAACCATTAGGCGATCTATTGACACGATCTATTCTCTGGCATTGACAATCATTACGCAAATGCACTTGAAACCCAACAAGGTAACATATGCCGCAAATGCTATATTGAAATTCTCTCTCGCTGAGCTACAACAATGGGCGCCATCATCAGCGAGCCAGGCAGCTAGACAGCCCGAAAGCATTCTACGGGCTAGACAAAAGCCAAGCCAAGCCGCACAAACAAACGAGAATCGGCAAAACTATTCTGAACATTTCAGCAGGAATTTCAGATGTCAAGGGTGGAGAGAGTTTTGCATTTATCAAAATCAATTTGAATAGCGGCAAGCGGAAAGGAAAGGAAAGTAAAGTAAAGGATATGTCAAAGGACATGCGAAAAGTGAAAAGAGAATGTCGAACAATGCAAGTGTTAATGATGCCAAAATAATGGAGCTCCCTTCGGCATTACAATGCAGAAAAATGGGAGAGAAAATAGAAGAATTGAATCCGCCGCATGCAAACAAGAAGCGAACGCTACGCAAATTGTCAAAGTAAACAACGACGGTCGGAGGATCACTCGATCGCTCGATCGGTCATGGCTGTCAAAAAGGGTTTTTCGGTTTTTGGCAAATGGAAAATGGGAAAATGGGAAAATTGACACGGCTACCGTTTCGATCGATGATGGTTCAGCACAAAATTGTGGCCAAAATAAACAATGGGAACGAGTTGAAAGAGTGAAAAACAATGCCAGAATAAAACCAAATCGACGGCAGCAGCAGCACCTGGCCACAGATCGCACTGATCAAACGTTCGATGAGCAGGCAAAAAGAAATAGCGACAGACAGAGAGAGAGAGAGAGAGAGAGGGAGTGTGTGTGTGAGAGGGGGAGGTAGGTATGGCATGGCCGGTAGGTAGGTAGAGTGTCAAACGGAAGTTTGCAGCATGCAGGGAAAAACTTGTGATCTTGTTGATCGTTTAATTAGAGGGGCATATGTGAAATTGTTCGAACACCTAACTCAAGCCTCACTCTGCATAGCTAATAAGCAAGGCGAGCCAGACAGTCCTGGTGACACGCGCATGCCAAAGCGTTTTGGGGGCGAGTTGACTTGGCTTCTTTGCAGTACGTCTGTTCTGTTCTGCTGATTCTGCTTCGGGTTCTGTTGCTGCTGCTTCTTCTTCCTCATCTTCTTGCACTGGCGGCGCTAATGAATAGGGGCGTGTGCGTGAGCTGCACATGAAATGGGCTGCTAAAAACGGAGTGAAGACGACGACGAGGACGGCTACGATGACGACGATCGCGAGTTTTGCTAAGTTAATTAACACGGAAATCAAATTGCTGGCATGCCAACTCAGCCTCGGCCTCAGTCTCAGTCTGAGTCTCCGTCAAAAAGCCATAAAGACACACGGCGCAGGACAGCCAGCTGCCAGCTCAATTCACAATTGCTCAAACGCAAGCTACTTGATCCTCGCAGCAGCTCAAAATCAAATTGAGCTCAATCACTGGCACTGGGAACAGTTTTTGTCAGCTCGAAATCAAAGCCAGCAGCTCGAGCCATTGAAACAATCAGACCGTCAAGAAAACACACTCAAAGCATTCAATTAATATGCACAAACACATGAGGTGGTGCTTGAGGCTTTGAGTCACTTGATCCTGGCAGCTCAAGCGGCAGTGAAAATGCTCCAAAGCTCTGAGAGCAACAGCCAGAGCTGAGTGACTGACCTGAGCTTGAGCTGATCGTTGAGTTTTTGGCAACTCTGCTCTGTACGATCTGAGGATCACTGTGAGCAGAATGCTTTAAATACGGTTTAAGAAAGTCATATATGCATGATCTATGATCCTCGCTTTGTGATCACCAGTGAGAGAGATGGAGCTACTGATCATTTAGTCATGCGAAGTCAGCTCAAATATGCTTCACATATAGTTCAATAAAGTCATATAAAGTGATCAGAGTCCCGACCTCAATAAGAATAGAGCTAGCATTCCTTACGCTCGCTTGTGGCACTTAAAGTTATTGTCAGATCTTATTACAGATCTACCATGATCAACCTCATGTAATCATATGATATATTTTCAAGTGATCCTCGCCTCGTTCTCAATCAGAAAAGTTTTAGCAATGCCCGAAAATTTGCTTCAGATAAAGCTGCATAAAGTTTCGTAGGCGCGCATAATGATCCTCTCTTTCTCTCTCTCGCTCTGTTCCTCTCTCGAAACCACTCAAATGATCCTCAATCAGAAAATGAAAAGATAAAACGCGCTCAAATCGTAGCCCTGAGTGCAATTGTTGCTTATTGCCCGAGTGGGAACAGTTCGAGTGCCTTATCAACGACTCAGGCCAAAGCAGGAGCGAGCAGGCAGCCAGGCAGATGATCGACAGAGAGCAAGCGAGAGAGAGAGAGAGAGAGTGAGAGTTGAGTTTGGGAGAGCTCAATGCGCAGCGCTGTTGCTCTTGCTCTCTGCTGCGTCTACCTGTGGCTCAACGACGCCGACTCAATCGCCAGGTGGTTGCAGTCGCTGCACAGGTAAGCGACCGAGAGAGCAAACGAATGCGAACGCGAACGCGAACGCGAACGCGAGCGCGAGCGCATGAGCGACGCTTGAGTGAATACGCGGTGCGCCGTTTGCTTAATGCGAAAGGTACAAAACATGAAGGTTTAGGACGAAGGGACTCATTCTTGTGCAAGGTGTCAAACGATCAACTTGAGCTACGCTGAGCAAACAAAAATAACAACAAATTTTACGTTGCCAACGAAAGAATTGCACTAAGGACAAAAACAGTTTAAGAAACATATAATAAAACAGCAGAATATTTATTTTTTTTAAACGTGTGTGTGTGTGTGTTCGAGAGAGAGAGTGAGAGAAAGAGAGAGCGCAATGTCAAGTGTGGTATTCAATGCAAGCGCCGTCGGCAAAAACGCCGCCGAACTATTCCCCACAACGATCGGAGGCGCAACAAAAATGTTTCGCTATCAGCACATAATGCCCGCACCGGAGCTGAAGACGAGCAACGGCGGCGGTGGTGGTGGTGGTGGCGCTGCGCTGATCAAGACACGCAAATACACGCCGCGTGGCATGGCACTGGCGAACGCCTCATCCAGCAATAGCAGCAACAGCTCCTCCTCATCCTCCAGCTGCTCGTCGCCCTACAATGTCGATCAGTCGCAGTCGGTGCAGCGTCGCAATGCCCGGGAACGGAATCGCGTCAAGCAGGTGAACAACAGCTTCGCCCGCCTGCGTCAGCACATACCGCAGTCGATAATCGCGGATCTGACCAAGGGCGGCGGTCGGGGACCGCACAAGAAAATCTCCAAGGTGGACACACTGCGCATCGCTGTCGAGTATATACGCCGGCTGCAGGATCTTGTCGACGATCTGAACGGTGGACCGAGCACGAACAGCAGCTGCACACCCACGGCAGCCCAGTTCAATTTGTGCCTGGACGAGACCAGCAGCCAGAGCTCCAATTCGAGCAGCAGCTCCACGGCCAGCTCCAGCGCCAGCCAGCAGCTCGCCCAGCAGCTCTACTACAGCAGTGCCCTGTTGACGCAAGCCACGCCCACAGCGCTGCAACAGCAACAGCAACTGCAGCGCCAGCAGTATCCCAATCATCCGCTAACGCCCATCACACTGAACGCCAACAATGCACAGACAGCAATTGCAGCGACAACAGCAACGACGACAACGTCAACGTCATCGATGATGAGCTCGTCGACGGCCACAACAAATATCGCCGGTGGCTGCCATTCGCCCACATCCTCGTTCAACTCGAGCATGTCCTTCGACTCGGGCACCTACGAGGCGCAGCCGCAGCAATTGTCGCCACCAGTGGCCGCCATGGATGCCCAGCTGCAGCTCAAGTTCGAGCCGTACGAGCA